>NW_026704016.1:300000-393253 GCF_958295425.1 Solea solea | reverse complement strand
TTCTCGGCAGGCCCTGCCGAAATGTGACAGCACCCTGTAACTCTTTATTGCAAGAAGCAATATTGACCAAATTCACTGTACATGCACCTGGTTTCCTCTACTTTCCTCTCCTCTACTGATTCTTCCAATTAGCCACTCACAGTGTGACTCCTGGCTGCTGAGTTAGTTAGCACCAGTTAGTTACTAGAAACCCAAGCCTTTTTAGATGATTTATATTAATAAATACACCATTAAATAACGACTTAAGTGTCATTAATTATTTAAATTAATAAATAGCCTTTTCAATAATTACTTACATCACATTGGTTTTCTTAGGTTACAAAATACTGACCTGGGTTTTTTTCGTCATCACTTAGTAACAATAATAATAATAATAATAATAATAATATTCAGTGGAGCTCCACTTCAGGTTTTACTTGATACTCATTCCAAACTAAATGTTTATTTAAATATTAGTTTAAATGTCATATGATAAAAAAAAGTGTTAAAGTTTGAGTGTACACTTACAATTAAGTGTTAAGTGTGTTTGTTTCTGTTTGGTTGTGATGAGTTTCTGTTGTACTCACACCATCAAACCGAATCCAGTTCAGTCCGTCCATGAATACCAGTCCGGGTTTTGTAGCAGGTTTGCGTTGATGCTGCAAACAGAGAGTGAGACACAAACAGGTGACTGTGATAGTTTCATTAAAGACAAGAGATGAGAAGAAGACTGATGTCAGTGAATAAACAAGGAAACAAAGTAACGTCAAACTTACGTCTGTGATCTGTCCCTCTGGTGCGGCTGTCAACACAGGAGTTTAAATATTGGCACAATGGTCAGCCAATCAGGTGTGAAAGCTTGAAATGTTTGGGGCGGGGCTTATTATTGAAAACATGTGCGCTGTGACTGAGGAGCCTGGTGGTTCAGTGGCTGCGGTGCGCGTTGAGCCGGAGTGTGGATATGGAGTGTGCGCCTGTGTGCCGCGCCACGCCGCGCGGCTTAAGTGAAGACCGACACGCGCCGGGCTGAGGTGGGATCCTGGCGGGGCCGGGCGCACCGCACTTCCTTGTATCTAAAAAAAAAGAAGAAAAGAATGCATTTGAAATTGTATTGTAGCTTGAGCATGCACATGAGTTCATTTGTCAATGTGTGCCGTGATTTCATAGCGCTGTCCACGGTGATGAAATGAGCCTCGGTGTCGGCAGGGTCACGGGGCCACCTCATTTTATATTTCCAGATTGTGGCTATGTTTGCACTGAGTGTGTTTCTTTCATTTCAACAATGTAGCCATAATGGTCTCTGGTTTTATGAAGTTAATGTTGAGAATGTATCTTGTCTGCGGGGAATGAGTTACTTCAACTTTAACCATTTAGGAAACCAATTAAGTTTATTAACTCAAACAATTTAAGCATACAAAAGTATTTGATTTGAGTACAAGTAACTCAAGTATTTGTTGTTAAAGTAACTTGGGTAAAGTGCATTGTACTAATTCCATTCAGTTAATGAAAACTACTAAGTATGTGACACTTATGTGAAACGGATTTATCTGAACTGAAATGATCTTCTTTATACAAATGTTAATACTTAAGTTGAATTGACTCTTTTCTTTCTACTAAATCAAATTATTACATTCTACTTCTGACAACTTCAAATGGAGAGCGTAGATCAGTGTGTGAGCCATTACAACCTGATTGTGAGGACCAGAGACACATGGTGAGTTTCAAAGGGAACTCCTGCAGGAACCTGATCTTCATTCACTACTGCCACCAGGGCCACTGCCCCTCTTGGGGCTGCTTCCAACTCATCCTGAAAAGGGAACAAACACATGTTCAGTGTTTTCAGTGTATTCAGACAAATCATTCAACTTAAAAAAGAAAACATGATGTCATCATCACTACTTGCGATGCAATAGTCAAATAGAAGCACTGTCAATAAAAAGGTAAACATGTTGCATGTATTAGTTGTGAAATGTGGCGTTACACTGTACTCACATCTTATACCAAACTGAGAATACAAGTGCGTGTCCTCACTTAAACTGTGAGGACTGTACTCACGCCAGTAAACCGAATCCAGTCTGGGGTTTGTAGCAGGTTTGTAGGTTTGTGCGCCACGCCGCGCGACTTAAGTGAAGACCGCCACGCGCCAGGCCGAGGTGGGATCTCGGCAGGGCTGGGCGCTGTGGCTGCGGTACGTGTCGCAACTGAGGAGCCTGGTGGTTCAGCGGCTGCAGTGCGCGTCGCGCCGGAGTGTGGTCTGGAGGGTGCGCCGCGGCTTAAGTGAAGACCGACACGCGCCGGGCCGCACCGCACTTCCTTGTATCTTAAAAAAAAGAAAAGAATGCATTTGAAATTGTATTGTAGCTTGAGCATGCGCATGATTTTATTTGTCAATGTGTGCCGTGATTTCATAGCGCTGTCCACGGTGCTGAAATGAGCCTCGCTGTCATATTAAAACTCTTTTCCAGATGAGGCATTGCTACAACGATGACTTTGACAGTGTGTGGGTGTCACCATCCTCTTTCACTCACTTGAGCTTCACTAAAGAGTGCAGGTCGTCTCTCTTTTAGTTCGGCAAGGAGGAGCTGAATTCACAGTTTCTTCATGCCCGAGTGCTGCATATGTTGATGGAGACCTGTGACATAAAACACAAAGAGCTACTGATGGTGCTACGTCTGTTTTTCACTAGACTACTCATAGATATCAGTACATCAACTGACAGTTAATGTATTATTTATTTGAACTTACAATTGTACATTTATATTCAAATACATACACAAATATGAAAGAACTGTACACTATAGTGGCGGTGATTGACTGAACATCATATGTTGGGTGCACATTTAAACACAGGATCCAGGCAGCTTTCCAAGTTGCAATATTTTATTTCCAAGTAAACGGTAGTCGGTGATGAGGGGTAATGGTGGATGATTCTGTCTATATGAAAATGATAAAGGAAATATTACAATCTAGAAAGTATCAAATATACAATAAGAAATGAGGTTGTCTTAGACTAACATCAATAATACATCCACTCTTACTTTCCTCTCTTTAGCAAAGGATTAAACTCAGGAATCTAGTATAATGACACACAAGCAATAAGTAAGTCTTCATACAAGATGTAGTATCAACCAAATGAATCATTAAATGAGTGAACGTCCATAAAACTCACAGCCAGTGTCCCTTTGTTCTCGTGGATTGTTTGGAGGGAAAATAGGGGGGTCAAAGGGCGGAAGGGGCGGGTTATATAGGATTAGGGGTGTGGTCCAGGTAGGTGTGCCAGTGATGAGGCAGGTGAGGAGGAGACTTGGGATTTTAACAAATACATATACAATGGCCGTGCCACTTTAATATAAACCTAAAATTCGAAGGTAAAATCAATTATTAGTAATAATATACAAAGTGTTTACATTAAAAACAAAGTAACACGTCAACCACAAATCTATGGATCACACCAAGCATCTGAGAGACGTCTGAGCCAGCGGATCATTTCATCAGGACAGGCCGAGGTAACGCTGCTCTGCCCTGGGCACTGTGAGCACCGAGCGTCCGCAGAGGTCGGAGCTGATCACCTCCGACAACGTACCGCGCTGAAATCAGTTCCAGGTTGGATATTCAACAGACATTCGCTCCAGATCCAACGGCACCCTCCTCCTTCTCCACCCCGAGATAGGTGCACGATCACGGCTTGTACAAAGTCCGACCCATCGCTCTCAACAACCGTGGTCTCATTTAGGGACCATCAACGAATTACCGTTAAAAATGGATTAAAAAAAATTATGGGAGGTACTAAAATGGAATAAAAAGAGGTGTGTCCTGACTAGGCAGTCTAGTTCTATGTTGCTGCACTGTTTTGGAATCTTTAGGGTCACATGGCCTGGACGCGATTGAGATAAAATGCTAATATTTGCATTAAAGAAATGATTGAAAGTAAATCAAGTATTTAAATGGAATATAAAGAGGTGTGTCCTGACTAGGCAGTCTAGTACTATGTTTGTACACTCATTTGGAGTCTTTGGGTCACATTGCCTGGAAGCTATTGAGCTAAAATGCTAATATTTACATTATTAAAATTATAAAAAAAATAAATGAGGTAATTAAATATTAGTTTAATGTCATATGATCAAAATTAAAGTGTTAACGTTCGACTCTACACTTAGATTCAAGTGTTAAGTGTGTTTGCGGTTTGTTTCTGTCTGGTTGTGATGACTTTCTGTTGTACTCACGCCAGTAAACCGAATCCAGTCTGGGGTTTGTAGCAGGTTTGTACTGTAGCAGGTTTGCATTGGTGCTGCAAACAGAGAGTGAGACACAAACATGGGGCTGTGATGGTTTCATTAAAGACAAGAGATGAGAAGAAGACTGGAGTCAGTGAGAAAACAAGGAAACAAAGTAACGTCAAACTTACGTCTGTGATCTGTCAGCATCTCCTCTCCCTCTGGTGCGGCTGTCAACACAGGAGTTTAAATATTGGCACAATGGTCAGCCAATCAGGTGTGAAAGCTTGAAATGTTTGGGGCGGGGCTTATTATTGAAAACATGTGCGCTGTGACTGAGGAGCCTGGTGGTTCAGTGGCTGCGGTGCGCGTTGAGCCGGAGTGTGGATATGGAGTGTGCGCCTGTGTGCCGCGCCACGCCGCGCGGCTTAAGTGAAGACCGACACGCGCCGGGCTGAGGTGGGATCCTGGCGGGGCCGGGCGCACCGCACTTCCTTGTATCTAAAGAAAAAAAGAAAAGAATGCATTTGAAATTGTATTGTAGCTTGAGCATGCACATGAGTTCATTTGTCAATGTGTGCCGTGATTTCATAGCGCTGTCCACGGTGATGAAATGAGCCTCGGTGTCGGCAGCGTCACGGGGCCACCTCATTTTATATTTCCAGATTGTGGCTATGTTTGCACTGAGTGTGTTTCTTTCATTTCAACAATGTAGCCATAATGGTCTCTGGTTTTATGAAGTTAATGTTGAGAATGTATCTTGTCTGCGGGGAATGAGTTACTTCAACTTTAACCATTTAGGAAACCAATTAAGTTTATTAACTCAAACAATTTAAGCATACAAAAGTATTTGATTTGAGTACAAGTAACTCAAGTATTTGTTGTTAAAGTAACTTGGGTAAAGTGCATTGTACTAATTCCATTCAGTTAATGAAAACTACTAAGTATGTGACACTTATGTGAAACGGATTTATCTGAACTGAAATGATCTTCTTTATACAAATGTTAATACTTAAGTTGAATTGACTCTTTTCTTTCTACTAAATCAAATTATTACATTCTACTTCTGACAACTTCAAATGGAGAGCGTAGATCAGTGTGTGAGCCATTACAACCTGATTGTGAGGACCAGAGACACATGGTGAGTTTCAAAGGGAACTCCTGCAGGAACCTGATCTTCATTCACTACTGCCACCAGGGCCACTGCCCCTCTTGGGTTGCTTCCAACTCATCCTGAAAAGGGAACAAACACATGTTCAGTGTTTTCAGTGTATTCAGACAAATCATTCAACTTAAAAAAGAAAACATGATGTCATCATCACTACTTGCGATGCAATAGTCAAATAGAAGCACTGTCAATAAAAAGGTAAACATGTTGCATGTATTATTTGTGAAATGTGGCGTTGTTTGTAGTTTAGTGTGTTTCCGCGTTTTCACGGCAGGGATGGCGTCTGCTGAGACGCTGATTCCGCGGCTGCTGTGCGTTTGGCGCTGCGGCGGCGGTACGTGTCGTGTTTGCGCTGACTGTGTGCCCCGCCGCGCGGCTTAAGTGAGGACCGACACGCGCCGGGCCGAGGTGGGATCTCGGTGCCGTGTGCTGTGGCTGCGGTACGTGTCGCAACTGAGGAGCCTGGTGGTTCAGCGGCAGCGGTGCGCCGGAGTGTGGATATGGAGTGGCTCGGGAACAAACACATGTTCAGTGTTTTCAGTGTATTCAGACAAATCATTCAACTTAAAAAAGAAAACATGATGTCATCATCACTACTTGCGATGCAATAGTCAAATAGAAGCACTGTCAATAAAAAGGTAAACATGTTGCATGTATTAGTTGTGAAATGTGGGGTTACACTGTACTCACATCTTATACCAAACTGAGAATACAAGTGCGTGTCCTCACTTAAACTGTGAGGACTGTACTCACGCCAGTAAACCGAATCCAGTCTGGGGTTTGTAGCAGGTTTGTAGGTTTGTGCGCCACGCCGCGCGGCTTAAGTGAAGACCGACACGCGCCAGGCCGAGGTGGGATCTCGGCAGGGCTGGGCGCTGTGGCTGCGGTACGTGTCGCAACTGAGGAGCCTGGTGGTTCAGCGGCTGCAGTGCGCGTCGCGCCGGAGTGTGGATATGGAGGGTGCGCCGCGGCTTAAGTGAAGACCGACACACGCCGGGCCGCACCGCACTTCCTTGTATCTTAAAAAAAAGAAAAGAATGCATTTGAAATTGTATTGTAGCTTGAGCATGCGCATGATTTTATTTGTCAATGTGTGCCGTGATTTCATAGCGCTGTCCACGGTGCTGAAATGAGCCTCGCTGTCATATTAAAACTCTTTTCCAGATGAGGCATTGCTACAACGATGACTTTGACAGTGTGTGGGTGTCACCATCCTCTTTCACTCACTTGAGCTTCACTAAAGAGTGCAGGTCGTCTCTCTTTTAGTTCGGCAAGGAGGAGCTGAATTCACAGTTTCTTCATGCCCGAGTGCTGCATATGTTGATGGAGACCTGTGACATAAAACACAAAGAGCTACTGATGGTGCTACGTCTGTTTTTCACTAGACTACTCATAGATATCAGTACATCAACTGACAGTTAATGTATTATTTATTTGAACTTACAATTGTACATTTATATTCAAATACATACACAAATATGAAAGAACTGTACACTATAGTGGCGGTGATTGACTGAACATCATATGTTGGGTGCACATTTAAACACAGGATCCAGGCAGCTTTCCAAGTTGCAATATTTTATTTCCAAGTAAACGGTAGTCGGTGATGAGGGGTAATGGTGGATGATTCTGTCTATATGAAAATGATAAAGGAAATATTACAATCTAGAAAGTATCAAATATACAATAAGAAATGAGGTTGTCTTAGACTAACATCAATAATACATCCACTCTTACTTTCCTCTCTTTAGCAAAGGATTAAACTCAGGAATCTAGTATAATGACACACAAGCAATAAGTAAGTCTTCATACAAGATGTAGTATCAACCAAATGAATCATTAAATGAGTGAACGTCCATAAAACTCACAGCCAGTGTCCCTTTGTTCTCGTGGATTGTTTGGAGGGAAAATAGGGGGGTCAAAGGGCGGAAGGGGCGGGTTATATAGGATTAGGGGTGTGGTCCAGGTAGGTGTGCCAGTGATGAGGCAGGTGAGGAGGAGACTTGGGATTTTAACAAATACATATACAATGGCCGTGCCACTTTAATATAAACCTAAAATTCGAAGGTAAAATCAATTATTAGTAATAATATACAAAGTGTTTACATTAAAAACAAAGTAACACGTCAACCACAAATCTATGGATCACACCAAGCATCTGAGAGACGTCTGAGCCAGCGGATCATTTCATCAGGACAGGCCGAGGTAACGCTGCTCTGCCCTGGGCACTGTGAGCACCGAGCGTCCGCAGAGGTCGGAGCTGATCACCTCCGACAACGTACCGCGCTGAAATCAGTTCCAGGTTGGATATTCAACAGACATTCGCTCCAGATCCAACGGCACCCTCCTCCTTCTCCACCCCGAGATAGGTGCACGATCACGGCTTGTACAAAGTCCGACCCATCGCTCTCAACAACCGTGGTCTCATTTAGGGACCATCAACGAATTACCGTTAAAAATGGATTAAAAAAAATTATGGGAGGTACTAAAATGGAATAAAAAGAGGTGTGTCCTGACTAGGCAGTCTAGTTCTATGTTGCTGCACTGTTTTGGAATCTTTAGGGTCACATGGCCTGGACGCGATTGAGATAAAATGCTAATATTTGCATTAAAGAAATGATTGAAAGTAAATCAAGTATTTAAATGGAATATAAAGAGGTGTGTCCTGACTAGGCAGTCTAGTACTATGTTTGTACACTCATTTGGAGTCTTTGGGTCACATTGCCTGGAAGCTATTGAGCTAAAATGCTAATATTTACATTATTAAAATTATAAAAAAAATAAATGAGGTAATTAAATATTAGTTTAATGTCATATGATCAAAATTAAAGTGTTAACGTTCG
This sequence comes from Solea solea, assembly GCF_958295425.1. Lineage (NCBI taxonomy): Eukaryota > Metazoa > Chordata > Actinopteri > Pleuronectiformes > Soleidae > Solea > Solea solea. The sequence continues at coordinate 385,049 of NW_026704016.1, read as the reverse complement.
ACTCTACACTTAGATTCAAGTGTTAAGTGTGTTTGCGGTTTGTTTCTGTCTGGTTGTGATGACTTTCTGTTGTACTCACGCCAGTAAACCGAATCCAGTCTGGGGTTTGTAGCAGGTTTGTACTGTAGCAGGTTTGCATTGGTGCTGCAAACAGAGAGTGAGACACAAACATGGGACTGTGATGGTTTCATTAAAGACAAGAGATGAGAAGAAGACTGGAGTCAGTGAGAAAACAAGGAAACAAAGTAACGTCAAACTTACGTCTGTGATCTGTCAGCATCTCCTCTCCCTCTGGTGCGGCTGTCAACACAGGAGTTTAAATATTGGCACAATGGTCAGCCAATCAGGTGTGAAAGCTTGAAATGTTTGGGGAGGGGCTTATTATTGAAAACATGTGCGCTGTGACTGAGGAGCCTGGTGGTTCAGTGGCTGCGGTGCGCGTTGAGCCGGAGTGTGGATATGGAGTGTGCGCCTGTGTGCCGCGCCACGCCGCGCGGCTTAAGTGAAGACCGACACGCGCCGGGCTGAGGTGGGATCCTGGCGGGGCCGGGCGCACCGCACTTCCTTGTATCTAAAGAAAAAAAGAAAAGAATGCATTTGAAATTGTATTGTAGCTTGAGCATGCACATGAGTTCATTTGTCAATGTGTGCCGTGATTTCATAGCGCTGTCCACGGTGATGAAATGAGCCTCGGTGTCGGCAGGGTCACGGGGCCACCTCATTTTATATTTCCAGATTGTGGCTATGTTTGCACTGAGTGTGTTTCTTTCATTTCAACAATGTAGCCATAATGGTCTCTGGTTTTATGAAGTTAATGTTGAGAATGTATCTTGTCTGCGGGGAATGAGTTACTTCAACTTTAACCATTTAGGAAACCAATTAAGTTTATTAAGTCAAACAATTTAAGCATACAAAAGTATTTGATTTGAGTACAAGTAACTCAAGTATTTGTTGTTAAAGTAACTTGGGTAAAGTGCATTGTACTAATTCCATTCAGTTAATGAAAACTACTAAGTATGTGACACTTATGTGAAACGGATTTATCTGAACTGAAATGATCTTCTTTATACAAATGTTAATACTTAAGTTGAATTGACTCTTTTCTTTCTACTAAATCAAATTATTACATTCTACTTCTGACAACTTCAAATGGAGAGCGTAGATCAGTGTGTGAGCCATTACAACCTGATTGTGAGGACCAGAGACACATGGTGAGTTTCAAAGGGAACTCCTGCAGGAACCTGATCTTCATTCACTACTGCCACCAGGGCCACTGCCCCTCTTGGGGCTGCTTCCAACTCATCCTGAAAAGGGAACAAACACATGTTCAGTGTTTTCAGTGTATTCAGACAAATCATTCAACTTAAAAAAGAAAACATGATGTCATCATCACTACTTGCGATGCAATAGTCAAATAGAAGCACTGTCAATAAAAAGGTAAACATGTTGCATGTATTAGTTGTGAAATGTGGCGTTACACTGTACTCACATCTTATACCAAACTGAGAATACAAGTGCGTGTCCTCACTTAAACTGTGAGGACTGTACTCACACCAGTAAACCGAATCCAGTCTGGGGTTTGTAGCAGGTTTGTAGCAGGTTTGTAGGTTTGTGCGCCACGCCGCGCGACTTAAGTGAAGACCGACACGCGCCAGGCCGAGGTGGGATCTCGGCAGGGCTGGGCGCTGTGGCTGCGGTACGTGTCGCAACTGAGGAGCCTGGTGGTTCAGCGGCTGCAGTGCGCGTCGCGCCGGAGTGTGGATATGGAGGGTGCGCCGCGGCTTAAGTGAAGACCGACACGCGCCGGGCCGCACCGCACTTCCTTGTATCTTAATAAAAAGAAAAGAATGCATTTGAAATTGTATTGTAGCTTGAGCATGCGCATGATTTTATTTGTCAATGTGTGCCGTGATTTCATAGCGCTGTCCACGGTGCTGAAATGAGCCTCGCTGTCATATTAAAACTCTTTTCCAGATGAGGCATTGCTACAACGATGACTTTGACAGTGTGTGGGTGTCACCATCCTCTTTCACTCACTTGAGCTTCACTAAAGAGTGCAGGTCGTCTCTCTTTTAGTTCGGCAAGGAGGAGCTGAATTCACAGTTTCTTCATGCCCGAGTGCTGCATATGTTGATGGAGACCTGTGACATAAAACACAAAGAGCTACTGATGGTGCTACGTCTGTTTTTCACTAGACTACTCATAGATATCAGTACATCAACTGACAGTTAATGTATTATTTATTTGAACTTACAATTGTACATTTATATTCAAATACATACACAAATATGAAAGAACTGTACACTATAGTGGCGGTGATTGACTGAACATCATATGTTGGGTGCACATTTAAACACAGGATCCAGGCAGCTTTCCAAGTTGCAATATTTTATTTCCAAGTAAACGGTAGTCGGTGATGAGGGGTAATGGTGGATGATTCTGTCTATATGAAAATGATAAAGGAAATATTACAATCTAGAAAGTATCAAATATACAATAAGAAATGAGGTTGTCTTAGACTAACATCAATAATACATCCACTCTTACTTTCCTCTCTTTAGCAAAGGATTAAACTCAGGAATCTAGTATAATGACACACAAGCAATAAGTAAGTCTTCATACAAGATGTAGTATCAACCAAATGAATCATTAAATGAGTGAACGTCCATAAAACTCACAGCCAGTGTCCCTTTGTTCTCGTGGATTGTTTGGAGGGAAAATAGGGGGGTCAAAGGGCGGAAGGGGCGGGTTATATAGGATTAGGGGTGTGGTCCAGGTAGGTGTGCCAGTGATGAGGCAGGTGAGGAGGAGACTTGGGATTTTAACAAATACATATACAATGGCCGTGCCACTTTAATATAAACCTAAAATTCGAAGGTAAAATCAATTATTAGTAATAATATACAAAGTGTTTACATTAAAAACAAAGTAACACGTCAACCACAAATCTATGGATCACACCAAGCATCTGAGAGACGTCTGAGCCAGCGGATCATTTCATCAGGACAGGCCGAGGTAACGCTGCTCTGCCCTGGGCACTGTGAGCACCGAGCGTCCGCAGAGGTCGGAGCTGATCACCTCCGACAACGTACCGCGCTGAAATCAGTTCCAGGTTGGATATTCAACAGACATTCGCTCCAGATCCAACGGCACCCTCCTCCTTCTCCACCCCGAGATAGGTGCACGATCACGGCTTGTACAAAGTCCGACCCATCGCTCTCAACAACCGTGGTCTCATTTAGGGACCATCAACGAATTACCGTTAAAAATGGATTAAAAAAAATTATGGGAGGTACTAAAATGGAATAAAAAGAGGTGTGTCCTGACTAGGCAGTCTAGTTCTATGTTGCTGCACTGTTTTGGAATCTTTAGGGTCACATGGCCTGGACGCGATTGAGATAAAATGCTAATATTTGCATTAAAGAAATGATTGAAAGTAAATCAAGTATTTAAATGGAATATAAAGAGGTGTGTCCTGACTAGGCAGTCTAGTACTATGTTTGTACACTCATTTGGAGTCTTTGGGTCACATTGCCTGGAAGCTATTGAGCTAAAATGCTAATATTTACATTATTAAAATTATAAAAAAAATAAATGAGGTAATTAAATATTAGTTTAATGTCATATGATCAAAATTAAAGTGTTAACGTTCGACTCTACACTTAGATTCAAGTGTTAAGTGTGTTTGCGGTTTGTTTCTGTCTGGTTGTGATGACTTTCTGTTGTACTCACGCCAGTAAACCGAATCCAGTCTGGGGTTTGTAGCAGGTTTGTACTGTAGCAGGTTTGCATTGGTGCTGCAAACAGAGAGTGAGACACAAACATGGGGCTGTGATGGTTTCATTAAAGACAAGAGATGAGAAGAAGACTGGAGTCAGTGAGAAAACAAGGAAACAAAGTAACGTCAAACTTACGTCTGTGATCTGTCAGCATCTCCTCTCCCTCTGGTGCGGCTGTCAACACAGGAGTTTAAATATTGGCACAATGGTCAGCCAATCAGGTGTGAAAGCTTGAAATGTTTGGGGCGGGGCTTATTATTGAAAACATGTGCGCTGTGACTGAGGAGCCTGGTGGTTCAGTGGCTGCGGTGCGCGTTGAGCCGGAGTGTGGATATGGAGTGTGCGCCTGTGTGCCGCGCCACGCCGCGCGGCTTAAGTGAAGACCGACACGCGCCGGGCTGAGGTGGGATCCTGGCGGGGCCGGGCGCACCGCACTTCCTTGTATCTAAAGAAAAAAAGAAAAGAATGCATTTGAAATTGTATTGTAGCTTGAGCATGCACATGAGTTCATTTGTCAATGTGTGCCGTGATTTCATAGCGCTGTCCACGGTGATGAAATGAGCCTCGGTGTCGGCAGCGTCACTGGGCCACCTCATTTTATATTTCCAGATTGTGGCTATGTTTGCACTGAGTGTGTTTCTTTCATTTCAACAATGTAGCCATAATGGTCTCTGGTTTTATGAAGTTAATGTTGAGAATGTATCTTGTCTGCGGGGAATGAGTTACTTCAACTTTAACCATTTAGGAAACCAATTAAGTTTATTAACTCAAACAATTTAAGCATACAAAAGTATTTGATTTGAGTACAAGTAACTCAAGTATTTGTTGTTAAAGTCACTTGGGTAAAGTGCATTGTACTAATTCCATTCAGTTAATGAAAACTACTAAGTATGTGACACTTATGTGAAACGGATTTATCTGAACTGAAATGATCTTCTTTATACAAATGTTAATACTTAAGTTGAATTGACTCTTTTCTTTCTACTAAATCAAATTATTACATTCTACTTCTGACAACTTCAAATGGAGAGCGTAGATCAGTGTGTGAGCCATTACAACCTGATTGTGAGGACCAGAGACACATGGTGAGTTTCAAAGGGAACTCCTGCAGGAACCTGATCTTCATTCACTACTGCCACCAGGGCCACTGCCCCTCTTGGGTTGCTTCCAACTCATCCTGAAAAGGGAACAAACACATGTTCAGTGTTTTCAGTGTATTCAGACAAATCATTCAACTTAAAAAAGAAAACATGATGTCATCATCACTACTTGCGATGCAATAGTCAAATAGAAGCACTGTCAATAAAAAGGTAAACATGTTGCATGTATTATTTGTGAAATGTGGCGTTGTTTGTAGTTTAGTGTGTTTCCGCGTTTTCACGGCAGGGATGGCGTCTGCTGAGACGCTGATTCCGCGGCTGCTGTGCGTTTGGCGCTGCGGTGGCGGTACGTGTCGTGTTTGCGCTGACTGTGTGCCCCGCCGCGCGGCTTAAGTGAGGACCGACACGCGCCGGGCCGAGGTGGGATCTCGGTGCCGTGTGCTGTGGCTGCGGTACGTGTCGCAACTGAGGAGCCTGGTGGTTCAGCGGCAGCGGTGCGCCGGAGTGTGGATATGGAGTGGCTCGGGAACAAACACATGTTCAGTGTTTTCAGTGTATTCAGACAAATCATTCAACTTAAAAAAGAAAACATGATGTCATCATCACTACTTGCGATGCAATAGTCAAATAGAAGCACTGTCAATAAAAAGGTAAACATGTTGCATGTATTATTTGTGGAATGTGGCGTTGTTTGTGGTTTAGTGTGTTTCCGCGTTTTCACGGCAGGGATGGGGTCTGCTGAGACGCTGGTTCCGCGGCTGCTGTGCGTTTGGCGCTGCGGCGGCGGTACGTGTCGTGTTTGCGCTGACTGTGTGCCCCGCCGCGCGGCTTAAGTGAGGACCGACACGCGCCGGGCCGAGGTGGGATCTCGGTGCCGTGTGCTGTGGCTGCGGTACGTGTGGCAACTGAGGAGCCTGGTGGTTCAGCGGCTGCGGTGCGCGACGCGCCGTTGTGCGGATATGGAGGGTGCGCCTGTGCGCTGCGCCACGCCGCGCGGCTTAAGTGAAGACCGACACGCGCCGGGCCGAGGCGGGGCCGGGCGCACCGCACTTTTTTCATGAAGTTAATGTTGAGAATGTATCTTGAATGTATCTCGGTTTGCGCGGGCTCCGTGGCTGCTGTGCGCTCCGTGCGCTCCGCGGGTGCGGTTCCGGTGCCGTGCGCTGCGGCGGCGGTACCTGTCGTAACTGGGGAGCCTTGTGGTTCCGCGGCCGCGGTGCGTGTCCTCACTTAAACTGTGAGGACTGTACTCAGGCCAGTAAACTAACCTGATCTTCATTCACTACTGCCACCAGGGCCACTGCCCCTCTTGGGTTGCTTCCAACTCATCCTGAAAAGGGAACAAACACATGTTCAGTGTTTTCAGTGTATTCAGACAAATCATTCAACTTAAAAAAGAAAACATGATGTCATCATCACTACTTGCGATGCAATAGTCAAATAGAAGCACTGTCAATAAAAAGGTAAACATGTTGCATGTATTATTTGTGAAATGTGGCGTTGTTTGTAGTTTAGTGTGTTTCCGCGTTTTCACGGCAGGGATGGCGTCTGCTGAGACGCTGATTCCGCGGCTGGAGTGGTGCGCCGGAGTGTGGATATGGAGTGGCTCGGGAACAAACACATGTTCAGTGTTTTCAGTGTATTCAGACAAATCATTCAACTTAAAAAAGAAAACATGATGTCATCATCACTACTTGCGATGCAATAGTCAAATAGAAGCACTGTCAATAAAAAGGTAAACATGTTGCATGTATTATTTGTGAAATGTGGCGTTGTTTGTAGTTTAGTGTGTTTCCGCGTTTTCACCGCAGGGATGGCGTCTGCTGAGACGCTGGTTCCGCGGCTGCTGTGCGTTTGGCGCTGCGGCGGCGGTACGTGTCGTGTTTGCACTGACTGTGTGCCCCGCCGCGCGGCTTAAGTGAGGACCGACACGCGCCGGGCCGAGGTGGGATCTCGGTGCCGTGTGCTGTGGCTGCGGTACGTGTGGCAACTGAGGAGCCTGGTGGTTCAGCGGCTGCGGTGCGCGTCGCGCCGTTGTGCGGATATGGAGGGTGCGCCTGTGCGCTGCGCACAGGCGCGCTGCTTAAGTGAAGACCGACACGCGCCAGGCCGAGGCGGGGCCGGGCGCACCGCACTTTTTTTATGAAGTTAATGTTGAGAATGTATCTTGAATGTATCTCGGTTTGCGCGGGCTCCGTGGCTGCTGTGCGCTCCGTGCGCTCCGCGGCTGCGGTTCCGGTGCCGTGCGCTGCGGCGGCGGTACCTGTCGTAACTGGGGAGCCTTGTGGTTCCGCGGCCGCGGTGCGTGTCCTCACTTAAACTGTGAGGACTGTACTCAGGCCAGTAAACTAACCTGATCTTCATTCACTACTGCCACCAGGGCCACTGCCCCTCTTGGGTTGCTTCCAACTCATCCTGAAAAGGGAACAAACACATGTTCAGTGTTTTCAGTGTATTCAGACAAATCATTCAACTTAAAAAAGAAAACATGATGTCATCATCACTACTTGCGATGCAATAGTCAAATAGAAGCACTGTCAATAAAAAGGTAAACATGTTGCATGTATTATTTGTGAAATGTGGCGTTGTTTGTAGTTTAGTGTGTTTCCGCGTTTTCACGGCAGGGATGGCGTCTGCTGAGACGCTGATTCCGCGGCTGCTGTGCGTTTGGCGCTGCGGCGGCGGTACGTGTCGTGTTTGCGCTGACTGTGTGCCCCGCCGCGCGGCTTAAGTGAGGACCGACACGCGCCGGGCCGAGGTGGGATCTCGGTGCCGTGTGCTGTGGCTGCGGTACGTGTGGCAACTGAGGAGCCTGGTGGTTCAGCGGCTGCGGTGCGCGACGCGCCGTTGTGCGGATATGGAGGGTGCGCCTGTGCGCTGCGCCACGCCGCGCGGCTTAAGTGAAGACCGGCACGCGCCGGGCCGAGGCGGGGCCGGGCGCACCGCACTTTTTTTATGAAGTTAATGTTGAGAATGTATCTTGAATGTATCTCGGTTTGCGCGGGCTCCGTGGCTGCTGTGCGCTCCGTGCGCTCCGCGGGTGCGGTTCCGGTGCCGTGCGCTGCGGCGGCGGTACCTGTCGTAACTGGGGAGCCTTGTGGTTCCGCGGCCGCGGTGCGTGTCCTCACTTAAACTGTGAGGACTGTACTCAGGCCAGTAAACTAACCTGATCTTCATTCACTACTGCCACCAGGGCCACTGCCCCTCTTGGGTTGCTTCCAACTCATCCTGAAAAGGGAACAAACACATGTTCAGTGTTTTCAGTGTATTCAGACAAATCATTCAACTTAAAAAAGAAAACATGATGTCATCATCACTACTTGCGATGCAATAGTCAAATAGAAGCACTGTCAATAAAAAGGTAAACATGTTGCATGTATTATTTGTGAAATGTGGCGTTGTTTGTAGTTTAGTGTGTTTCCGCGTTTTCACGGCAGGGATGGCGTCTGCTGAGACGCTGGTTCCGCGGCTGCTGTGCGTTTGGCGCTGCGGCGGCGGTACGTGTTGTGTTTGCACTGACTGTGTGCCCCGCCGCGCGGCTTAAGTGAGGACCGACACGCGCCGGGCCGAGGTGGGATCTCGGTGCCGTGTGCTGTGGCTGCGGTACGTGTGGCAACTGAGGAGCCTGGTGGTTCAGCGGCTGCGGTGCGCGTCGCGCCGTTGTGCGGATATGGAGGGTGCGCCTGTGCGCTGCGCCACGCCGCGCGGCTTAAGTGAAGACCGACACGCGCCTGGCCGAGGCGGGGCCGGGCGCACCGCACTTTTTTTATGAAGTTAATGCTGAGAATGTATCTTGAATGTATCTCGGTTTGCGCGGGCTCCGTGGCTGCTGTGCGCTCCGTGCGCTCCGCGGCTGCGGTTCCGGTGCCGTGCGCTGCGGCGGCGGTACCTGTCGTAACTGGGGAGCCTTGTGGTTCCGCGGTCGCGGTGCGTGTCCTCACTTAAACTGTGAGGACTGTACTCAGGCCAGTAAACTAACCTGATCTTCATTCACTACTGCCACCAGGGCCACTGCCCCTCTTGGGTTGCTTCCAACTCATCCTGAAAAGGGAACAAACACATGTTCAGTGTTTTCAGTGTATTCAGACAAATCATTCAACTTAAAAAAGAAAACATGATGTCATCATCACTACTTGCGATGCAATAGTCAAATAGAAGCACTGTCAATAAAAAGGTAAACATGTTGCATGTATTATTTGTGAAATGTGGCGTTGTTTGTAGTTTAGTGTGTTTCCGCGTTTTCACGGCAGGGATGGCGTCTGCTGAGACGCTGGTTCCGCGGCTGCTGTGCGTTTGGCGCTGCGGCGGCGGTACGTGTCGTGTTTGCACTGACTGTGTGCCCCGCCGCGCGGCTTAAGTGAGGACCGACACGCGCCGGGCCGAGGTGGGATCTCGGTGCCGTGTGCTGTGGCTGCGGTACGTGTCGCAACTGAGGAGCCTGGTGGTTCAGCGGCTGCGGTGCGCGTCGCGCCGTTATGCGGATATGGAGGGTGCGCCTGTGCGCTGCGCCTGTGCGCTGCGCCACGCCGCGCGGCTTAAGTGAAGACTGACACGCGCCGGGCCGAGGCGGGGCCGGGCGCACCGCACTTTTTTTATGAAGTTAATGTTGAGAATGTATCTTGAATGTATCTCGGTTTGCGCGGGCTCCGCGGCTGCTGTGCGCTCCGCGGCTGCTGTGCGCTCCGCGGCTGCGGTTCCGGTGCCGTGCGCTGCGGCGGCGGTACCTGTCGTAACTGGGGAGCCTGGTAGTTCCGCAGCCGCGGTGCGTGTCCTCACTTAAACTGTGAGGACTGTACTCAGGCCAGTAAACTAACCTGATCTTCATTCACTACTGCCACCAGGGCCACTGCCCCTCTTGGGTTGCTTCCAACTCATCCTGAAAAGGGAACAAACACATGTTCAGTGTTTTCAGTGTATTCAGACAAATCATTCAACTTAAAAAAGAAAACATGATGTCATCATCACTACTTGCGATGCAATAGTCAAATAGAAGCACTGTCAATAAAAAGGTAAACATGTTGCATGTATTATTTGTGAAATGTGGCGTTGTTTGTAGTTTAGTGTGTTTCCGCGTTTTCACGGCAGGGATGGCGTCTGCTGAGACGCTGGTTCCGCGGTGCGTGTCCTCACTTAAACTGTGAGGACTGTACTCATGAGTTTATTTGTCAATGTGTGCCGTGATTTCATAGCGCTGTCCACGGTGCTGAAATGAGCCTCGGTGTCGGCAGCGTCACAGGGTGACCTCATTTTATATTTCCAGATTGTGGCTATGTTTGCACTGAGTGTGTTTCTTTAATTTCAACAATGTAGCCATAATGGTCTCCAACAACGGTGAACAAAACAAACGCCACAGAAGCTGCAGTGCAAACTCCATCCACCTATAGCTGCAGAGGAAAAACTACATGTCTACTATAAACTGCTTTCTATATTCCTTCCTGGTTGGATTTAAACACACATCTGCCAATTTATTAGGTACACATTTTCTGTTTATGAACACACTGATTGAAGGAGCCAATCACATGGCAGTAAGTCATTGCATTTAGCCAGGTAGACATGATCAGGACGCCCAAATCAAGTTCAAACAGACTATCAGCATTAGGAAGAAAGGTGATTCAAGGAGCTTTTAATGTGGCATGGTTACTGGTAGTATTTTTACAAACTGCTTGCACAACCACGGTGTGACAAACAGAAAATATCCAGTGATGCCATGTTGAGGTCAAAGATCAGCAGAAAGGCCATGCTAAGAAAGCAAAAGGAACTCAAATCAGCGCAACCAAAGTGTGCAGAACACCATCTGAAGGCACAACACATTGAACCTTGCCGAAAAATGACTGCCTCCGACGGGAACGCGCATCGGTTAAGAGGTAGTGAGCGTAGGTCTACTGGTAGATATAATACTGTATACAGGGTACACCCTATAAGTCGTTGTTTGAAGGAGCGATACTGACCAAATTCATTGTACATGCACCTGTTTTCCTCGACTGCTAATGCTGAAAAGATAGAGAATGTAAGCCCTAACAATCCAGAGTTACAGGGTGCAGTCACTTCTCGGCAGGCCCTGCCGAAATGTGACAGCACCCTGTAACTCTTTATTGCAAGAAGCAATATTGACCAAATTCACTGTACATGCACCTGGTTTCCTCTACTTTCCTCTCCTCTACTGATTCTTCCAATTAGCCACTCACAGTGTGACTCCTGGCTGCTGAGTTAGTTAGCACCAGCTAGTTACTAGAAACCCAAGCCTTTTTAGATGATTTATATTAATAAATACACCATTAAATAACGACTTAAGTGTCATTAATTATTTAAATTAATAAATAGCCTTTTCAATAATTACTTACATCACATTGGTTTTCTTAGGTTACAAAATACTGACCTGGGTTTTTTTCGTCATCACTTAGTAACAATAATAATAATAATAATAATAATAATAATAATATTCAGTGGAGCTCCACTTCAGGTTTTACTTGATACTCATTCCAAACTAAATGTTTATTTAAATATTAGTTTAAATGTCATATGATAAAAAAAAAAGTGTTAAAGTTTGAGTGTACACTTACAATTAAGTGTTAAGTGTGTTTGTTTCTGTTTGGTTGTGATGAGTTTCTGTTGTACTCACACCAGCAAACCGAATCCAGTTCAGTCCGTCCATGAATACCAGTCCGGGTTTTGTAGCAGGTTTGCGTTGATGCTGCAAACAGAGAGTGAGACACAAACAGGTGACTGTGATCGTTTCATTAAAGACAAGAGATGAGAAGAAGACTGATGTCAGTGAAGAAACAAGGAAACAAAGTAACGTCAAACTTACATCTGTGATCTGTCCCTCTGGTGCGGCTGTCAACACAGGAGTTTAAATATTGGCACAATGGTCAGCCAATCATGTGTGAAAGCTTGAAATGTTTGGGGCGGGGCTTATTATTGAAAACATGTGCGCTGTGACTGAGGAGCCTGGTGGTTCAGTGGCTGCGGTGCGCGTTGAGCCGGAGTGTGGATAGGGAGTGTGCGCCTGTGTGCCGCGCCACGCCGCGCGGCTTAAGTGAAGACCGACACGCGCCGGGCTGAGGTGGGATCCTGGCGGGGCCGGGCGCACCGCACTTCCTTGTATCTAAAGAAAAAAAGAAAAGAATGCATTTGAAATTGTATTGTAGCTTGAGCATGCACATGAGTTCATTTGTCAATGTGTGCCGTGATTTCATAGCGCTGTCCACGGTGATGAAATGAGCCTCGGTGTCGGCAGGGTCACGGGGCCACCTCATTTTATATTTCCAGATTGTGGCTATGTTTGCACTGAGTGTGTTTCTTTCATTTCAACAATGTAGCCATAATGGTCTCTGGTTTTATGAAGTTAATGTTGAGAATGTATCTTGTCTGCGGGGAATGAGTTACTTCAACTTTAACCATTTAGGAAACCAATTAAGTTTATTAACTCAAACAATTTAAGCATACAAAAGTATTTGATTTGAGTACAAGTAACTCAAGTATTTGTTGTTAAAGTCACTTGGGTAAAGTGCATTGTACTAATTCCATTCAGTTAATGAAAACTACTAAGTATGTGACACTTATGTGAAACGGATTTATCTGAACTGAAATGATCTTCTTTATACAAATGTTAATACTTAAGTTGAATTGACTCTTTTCTTTCTACTAAATCAAATTATTACATTCTACTTCTGACAACTTCAAATGGAGAGCGTAGATCAGTGTGTGAGCCATTACAACCTGATTGTGAGGACCAGAGACACATGGTGAGTTTCAAAGGGAACTCCTGCAGGAACCTGATCTTCATTCACTACTGCCACCAGGGCCACTGCCCCTCTTGGGTTGCTTCCAACTCATCCTGAAAAGGGAACAAACACATGTTCAGTGTTTTCAGTGTATTCAGACAAATCATTCAACTTAAAAAAGAAAACATGATGTCATCATCACTACTTGCGATGCAATAGTCAAATAGAAGCACTGTCAATAAAAAGGTAAACATGTTGCATGTATTATTTGTGAAATGTGGCGTTGTTTGGAGTTTAGTGTGTTTCCGCGTTTTCACGGCAGGGATGGCGTCTGCTGAGACGCTGGTTCCGCGGCTGCTGTGCGTTTGGCGCTGCGGCGGCGGTACGTGTCGTGTTTGCGCTGACTGTGTGCCCCGCCGCGCGGCTTAAGTGAGGACCGACACGCGCCGGGCCGAGGTGGGATCTCGGTGCCGTGTGCTGTGGCTGCGGTACGTGTCGCAACTGAGGAGCCTGGTGGTTCAGCGGCTGCGGTGCGCGTCGCGCCGTTGTGCGGATATGGAGGGTGCGCCTGTGCGCTGCGCCACGCCGCGCGGCTTAAGTGAAGACCGACACGCGCCGGGCCGAGGCGGGGCCGGGCGCACCGCACTTTTTTTATGAAGTTAATGTTGAGAATGTATCTTGAATGTATCTCGGTTTGCGCGGGCTCCGTGGCTGCTGTGCGCTCCGTGCGCTCCGCGGCTGCGGTTCCGGTGCCGTGCGCTGCGGCGGCGGTACCTGTCGTAACTGGGGAGCCTTGTGGTTCCGCGGCCGCGGTGCGTGTCCTCACTTAAACTGTGAGGACTGTACTCAGGCCAGTAAACTAACCTGATCTTCATTCACTACTGCCACCAGGGCCACTGCCCCTCTTGGGTTGCTTCCAACTCATCCTGAAAAGGGAACAAACACATGTTCAGTGTTTTCAGTGTATTCAGACAAATCATTCAACTTAAAAAAGAAAACATGATGTCATCATCACTACTTGCGATGCAATAGTCAAATAGAAGCACTGTCAATAAAAAGGTAAACATGTTGCATGTATTATTTGTGAAATGTGGCGTTGTTTGTAGTTTAGTGTGTTTCCGCGTTTTCACGGCAGGGATGGCGTCTGCTGAGACGCTGATTCCGCGGCTGCTGTGCGTTTGGCGCCGCGGTGGCGGTACGTGTCGTGTTTGCGCTGACTGTGTGCCCCGCCGCGCGGCTTAAGTGAGGACCGACACGCGCCGGGCCGAGGTGGGATCTCGGTGCCGTGTGCTGTGGCTGCGGTACGTGTCGCAACTGAGGAGCCTGGTGGTTCAGCGGCAGCGGTGCGCCGGAGTGTGGATATGGAGTGGCTCGGGAACAAACACATGTTCAGTGTTTTCAGTGTATTCAGACAAATCATTCAACTTAAAAAAGAAAACATGATGTCATCATCACTACTTGCGATGCAATAGTCAAATAGAAGCACTGTCAATAAAAAGGTAAACATGTTGCATGTATTATTTGTGAAATGTGGCGTTGTTTGGAGTTTAGTGTGTTTCCGCGTTTTCACGGCAGGGATGGCGTCTGCTGAGACGCTGGTTCCGCGGCTGCTGTGCGTTTGGCGCTGCGGCGGCGGTACGTGTCGTGTTTGCGCTGACTGTGTGCCCCGCCGCGCGGCTTAAGTGAGGACCGACACGCGCCGGGCCGAGGTGGGATCTCGGTGCCGTGTGCTGTGGCTGCGGTACGTGTCGCAACTGAGGAGCCTGGTGGTTCAGCGGCTGCGGTGCGCGTCGCGCCGTTGTGCGGATATGGAGGGTGCGCCTGTGCGCTGCGCCACGCCGCGCGGCTTAAGTGAAGACCGACACGCGCCGGGCCGAGGCGGGGCCGGGCGCACCGCACTTTTTTTATGAAGTTAATGTTGAGAATGTATCTTGAATGTATCTCGGTTTGCGCGGGCTCCGTGGCTGCTGTGCGCTCCGTGCGCTCCGCGGCTGCGGTTCCGGTGCCGTGCGCTGCGGCGGCGGTACCTGTCGTAACTGGGGAGCCTTGTGGTTCCGCGGCCGCGGTGCGTGTCCTCACTTAAACTGTGAGGACTGTACTCAGGCCAGTAAACTAACCTGATCTTCATTCACTACTGCCACCAGGGCCACTGCCCCTCTTGGGTTGCTTCCAACTCATCCTGAAAAGGGAACAAACACATGTTCAGTGTTTTCAGTGTATTCAGACAAATCATTCAACTTAAAAAAGAAAACATGATGTCATCATCACTACTTGCGATGCAATAGTCAAATAGAAGCACTGTCAATAAAAAGGTAAACATGTTGCATGTATTATTTGTGAAATGTGGCGTTGTTTGTAGTTTAGTGTGTTTCCGCGTTTTCACGGCAGGGATGGCGTCTGCTGAGACGCTGATTCCGCGGCTGCTGTGCGTTTGGCGCCGCGGTGGCGGTACGTGTCGTGTTTGCGCTGACTGTGTGCCCCGCCGCGCGGCTTAAGTGAGGACCGACACGCGCCGGGCCGAGGTGGGATCTCGGTGCCGTGTGCTGTGGCTGCGGTACGTGTCGCAACTGAGGAGCCTGGTGGTTCAGCGGCAGCGGTGCGCCGGAGTGTGGATATGGAGTGGCTCGGGAACAAACACATGTTCAGTGTTTTCAGTGTATTCAGACAAATCATTCAACTTAAAAAAGAAAACATGATGTCATCATCACTACTTGCGATGCAATAGTCAAATAGAAGCACTGTCAATAAAAAGGTAAACATGTTGCATGTATTATTTGTGAAATGTGGCGTTGTTTGGAGTTTAGTGTGTTTCCGCGTTTTCACGGCAGGGATGGCGTCTGCTGAGACGCTGGTTCCGCGGCTGCTGTGCGTTTGGCGCTGCGGCGGCGGTACGTGTCGTGTTTGCGCTGACTGTGTGCCCCGCCGCGCGGCTTAAGTGAGGACCGACACGCGCCGGGCCGAGGTGGGATCTCGGTGCCGTGTGCTGTGGCTGCGGTACGTGTCGCAACTGAGGAGCCTGGTGGTTCAGCGGCTGCGGTGCGCGTCGCGCCGTTGTGCGGATATGGAGGGTGCGCCTGTGCGCTGCGCCACGCCGCGCGGCTTAAGTGAAGACCGACACGCGCCGGGCCGAGGCGGGGCCGGGCGCACCGCACTTTTTTTATGAAGTTAATGTTGAGAATGTATCTTGAATGTATCTCGGTTTGCGCGGGCTCCGTGGCTGCTGTGCGCTCCGTGCGCTCCGCGGCTGCGGTTCCGGTGCCGTGCGCTGCGGCGGCGGTACCTGTCGTAACTGGGGAGCCTTGTGGTTCCGCGGCCGCGGTGCGTGTCCTCACTTAAACTGTGAGGACTGTACTCAGGCCAGTAAACTAACCTGATCTTCATTCACTACTGCCACCAGGGCCACTGCCCCTCTTGGGTTGCTTCCAACTCATCCTGAAAAGGGAACAAACACATGTTCAGTGTTTTCAGTGTATTCAGACAAATCATTCAACTTAAAAAAGAAAACATGATGTCATCATCACTACTTGCGATGCAATAGTCAAATAGAAGCACTGTCAATAAAAAGGTAAACATGTTGCATGTATTATTTGTGAAATGTGGCGTTGTTTGTAGTTTAGTGTGTTTCCGCGTTTTCACGGCAGGGATGGCGTCTGCTGAGACGCTGATTCCGCGGCTGCTGTGCGTTTGGCGCTGCGGTGGCGGTACGTGTCGTGTTTGCGCTGACTGTGTGCCCCGCCGCGCGGCTTAAGTGAGGACCGACACGCGCCGGGCCGAGGTGGGATCTCGGTGCCGTGTGCTGTGGCTGCGGTACGTGTCGCAACTGAGGAGCCTGGTGGTTCAGCGGCAGCGGTGCGTTTGGCGCTGCGGCGGCGGTGCGTGTCCTCACTTAAACTGTGAGGACTGTACTCATGAGTTTATTTGTCAATGTGTGCCGTGATTTCATAGCGCTGTCCACGGTGCTGAAATGAGCCTCGGTGTCGGCGTCACAGGGTGACCTCATTTTATATTTCCAGATTGTGGCTATGTTTGCACTGAGTGTGTTTCTTTAATTTCAACAATGTAGCCATAATGGTCTCCAACAACGGTGAACAAAACAAACGCCACAGAAGCTGCAGTGCAAACTCCACCCACCTATAGCTGCAGAGGAAAAACTACATGTCTACTATAAACTGCTTTCTATATTCCTTCCTGGTTGGATTTAAACACACATCTGCCAATTTATTAGGTACACATTTTCTGTTTATGAACACACTGATTGAAGGAGCCAATCACATGGCAGTAAGTCATTGCATTTAGGCAGGTAGACATGATCAGGACGCCCAAATCAAGTTCAAACAGACTATCAGCATTAGGAAGAAAGGTGATTCAAGGAGCTTTTAATGTGGCATGGTTACTGGTAGTATTTTTACAAACTGCTTGCACAACCACGGTGTGACAAACAGAAAATATCCAGTGATGCCATGTTGAGGTCAAAGATCAGCAGAAAGGCCATGCTAAGAAAGCAAAAGGAACTCAAATCAGCGCAACCAAAGTGTGCAGAACACCATCTGAAGGCACAACACATTGAACCTTGCCGAAAAATGACTGCCTCCGACGGGAACGCGCATCGGTTAAGAGGTAGTGAGCGTAGGTCTACTGGTAGATATAATACTGTATACAGGGTACACCCTATAAGTCGTTGTTTGAAGGAGCGATACTGACCAAATTCATTGTACATGCACCTGTTTTCCTCGACTGCTAATGCTGAAAAGATAGAGAATGTAAGCCCTAACAATCCAGAGTTACAGGGTGCAGTCACTTCTCGGCAGGCCCTGCCGAAATGTGACAGCACCCTGTAACTCTTTATTGCAACAAGCAATATTGACCAAATTCACTGTACATGCACCTGGTTTCCTCTACTTTCCTCTCCTCTACTGATTCTTCCAATTAGCCACTCACAGTGTGACTCCTGGCTGCTGAGTTAGTTAGCACCAGTTAGTTACTAGAAACCCAAGCCTTTTTAGATGATTTATATTAATAAATACACCATTAAATAATGACTTCAGTGTCATTAATTATTTAAATTAATAAATAGCCTTTTCAATAATTACTTACATCACATTGGTTTTCTTAGGTTACAAAATACTAACCTGGGTTTTTTTACTCATCACTTAGTAACAACAATAATAATAATAATAATAATAATAATAAGAATAATATTCAGTGGAGCTCCACTTCAGGTTTTACTTGATACTCATTCCAAACTAAATGTTAGTTTAAATATTAGTTTAAATGTCATATGATAAAAAAAAGTGTTAAAGTTTGAGTGTACACTTACAATTAAGTGTTAAGTGTGTTTGTTTCTGTTTGGTTGTGATGAGTTTCTGTTGTACTCACACCAGCAAACCGAATCCAGTTCAGTCCGTCCATGAATACCAGTCCGGGTTTTGTAGCAGGTTTGCGTTGATGCTGCAAACAGAGAGTGAGACACAAACAGGTGACTGTGATCGTTTCATTAAAGACAAGAGATGAGAAGAAGACTGATGTCAGTGAAGAAACAAGGAAACAAAGTAACGTCAAACTTACATCTGTGATCTGTCCCTCTGGTGCGGCTGTCAACACAGGAGTTTAAATATTGGCACAATGGTCAGCCAATCAGGTGTGAAAGCTTGAAATGTTTGGGGCGGGGCTTATTATTGAAAACATGTGCGCTGTGACTGAGGAGCCTGGTGGTTCAGTGGCTGCGGTGCGCGTTGAGCCGGAGTGTGGATATGGAGTGTGCGCCTGTGTGCCGCGCCACGCCGCGCGGCTTAAGTGAAGACCGACACGCGCCGGGCTGAGGTGGGATCCTGGCGGGGCCGGGCCCACCGCACTTCCTTGTATCTAAAGAAAAAAAGAAAAGAATGCATTTGAAATTGTATTGTAGCTTGAGCATGCACATGAGTTCATTTGTCAATGTGTGCCGTGATTTCATAGCGCTGTCCACGGTGATGAAATGAGCCTCGGTGTCGGCAGGGTCACGGGGCCACCTCATTTTATATTTCCAGATTGTGGCTATGTTTGCACTGAGTGTGTTTCTTTAATTTCAACAATGTAGCCATAATGGTCTCCAACAACGGTGAACAAAACAAACGCCACAGAAGCTGCAGTGCAAACTCCACCCACCTATAGCTGCAGAGGAAAAACTACATGTCTACTATAAACTGCTTTCTATATTCCTTCCTGGTTGGATTTAAACACACATCTGCCAATTTATTAGGTACACATTTTCTGTTTATGAACACACTGATTGAAGGAGCCAATCACATGGCAGTAAGTCATTGCATTTAGGCAGGTAGACATGATCAGGACGCCCAAATCAAGTTCAAACAGACTATCAGCATTAGGAAGAAAGGTGATTCAAGGAGCTTTTAATGTGGCATGGTTACTGGTAGTATTTTTACAAACTGCTTGCACAACCACGGTGTGACAAACAGAAAATATCCAGTGATGCCATGTTGAGGTCAAAGATCAGCAGAAAGGCCATGCTAAGAAAGCAAAAGGAACTCAAATCAGCGCAACCAAAGTGTGCAGAACACCATCTGAAGGCACAACACATTGAACCTTGCCGAAAAATGACTGCCTCCGACGGGAACGCGCATCGGTTAAGAGGTAGTGAGCGTAGGTCTACTGGTAGATATAATACTGTATACAGGGTACACCCTATAAGTCGTTGTTTGAAGGAGCGATACTGACCAAATTCATTGTACATGCACCTGTTTTCCTCGACTGCTAATGCTGAAAAGATAGAGAATGTAAGCCCTAACAATCCAGAGTTACAGGGTGCAGTCACTTCTCGGCAGGCCCTGCCGAAATGTGACAGCACCCTGTAACTCTTTATTGCAAGAAGCAATATTGACCAAATTCACTGTACATGCACCTGGTTTCCTCTACTTTCCTCTCCTCTACTGATTCTTCCAATTAGCCACTCACAGTGTGACTCCTGGCTGCTGAGTTAGTTAGCACCAGTTAGTTACTAGAAACCCAAGCCTTTTTAGATGATTTATATTAATAAATACACCATTAAATAATGACTTCAGTGTCATTAATTATTTAAATTAATAAATAGCCTTTTCAATAATTACTTACATCACATTGGTTTTCTTAGGTTACAAAATACTAACCTGGGTTTTTTTCGTCATCACTTAGTAACAACAATAATAATAATAATAATAATAATAATAAGAATAATATTCAGTGGAGCTCCACTTCAGGTTTTACTTGATACTCATTCCAAACTAAATGTTAGTTTAAATATTAGTTTAAATGTCATATGATAAAAAAAAGTGTTAAAGTTTGAGTGTACACCTCCAATTAAGTGTTAAGTGTGTTTGTTTCTGTTTGGTTGTGATGAGTTTCTGTTGTACTCACACCAGCAAACCGAATCCAGTTCAGTCCGTCCATGAATACCAGTCCGGGTTTTGTAGCAGGTTTGCGTTGATGCTGCAAACAGAGAGTGAGACACAAACAGGTGACTGTGATCGTTTCATTAAAGACAAGAGATGAGAAGAAGACTGATGTCAGTGAAGAAACAAGGAAACAAAGTAACGTCAAACTTACATCTGTGATCTGTCCCTCTGGTGCGGCTGTCAACACAGGAGTTTAAATATTGGCACAATGGTCAGCCAATCAGGTGTGAAAGCTTGAAATGTTTGGGGCGGGGCTTATTATTGAAAACATGTGCGCTGTGACTGAGGAGCCTGGTGGTTCAGTGGCTGCGGTGCGCGTTGAGCCGGAGTGTGGATATGGAGTGTGCGCCTGTGTGCCGCGCCACGCCGCGCGGCTTAAGTGAAGACCGACACGCGCCGGGCTGAGGTGGGATCCTGGCGGGGCCGGGCCCACCGCACTTCCTTGTATCTAAAGAAAAAAAGAAAAGAATGCATTTGAAATTGTATTGTAGCTTGAGCATGCACATGAGTTCATTTGTCAATGTGTGCCGTGATTTCATAGCGCTGTCCACGGTGATGAAATGAGCCTCGGTGTCGGCAGGGTCACGGGGCCACCTCATTTTATATTTCCAGATTGTGGCTATGTTTGCACTGAGTGTGTTTCTTTCATTTCAACAATGTAGCCATAATGGTCTCTGGTTTTATGAAGTTAATGTTGAGAATGTATCTTGTCTGCGGGGAATGAGTTACTTCAACTTTAACCATTTAGGAAACCAATTAAGTTTATTAACTCAAACAATTTAAGCATACAAAAGTATTTGATTTGAGTACAAGTAACTCAAGTATTTGTTGTTAAAGTAACTTGGGTAAAGTGCATTGTACTAATTCCATTCAGTTAATGAAAACTACTAAGTATGTGACACTTATGTGAAACGGATTTATCTGAACTGAAATGATCTTCTTTATACAAATGTTAATACTTAAGTTGAATTGACTCTTTTCTTTCTACTAAATCAAATTATTACATTCTACTTCTGACAACTTCAAATGGAGAGCGTAGATCAGTGTGTGAGCCATTACAACCTGATTGTGAGGACCAGAGACACATGGTGAGTTTCAAAGGGAACTCCTGCAGGAACCTGATCTTCATTCACTACTGCCACCAGGGCCACTGCCCCTCTTGGGTTGCTTCCAACTCATCCTGAAAAGGGAACAAACACATGTTCAGTGTTTTCAGTGTATTCAGACAAATCATTCAACTTAAAAAAGAAAACATGATGTCATCATCACTACTTGCGATGCAATAGTCAAATAGAAGCACTGTCAATAAAAAGGTAAACATGTTGCATGTATTATTTGTGAAATGTGGCGTTGTTTGTAGTTTAGTGTGTTTCCGCGTTTTCACGGCAGGGATGGCGTCTGCTGAGACGCTGGTTCCGCGGCTGCTGTGCGTTTGGCGCTGCGGCGGCGGTACGTGTCGTGTTTGCGCTGACTGTGTGCCCCGCCGCTCGGCTTAAGTGAGGACCGACACGCGCCGGGCCGAGGTGGGATCTCGGTGCCGTGTGCTGTGGCTGCGGTACGTGTCGCAACTGAGGAGCCTGGTGGTTCAGCGGCTGCGGTGCGCGTCGCGCCGTTGTGCGGATATGGAGGGTGCGCCTGTGCGCTGCGCCACGCCGCGCGGCTTAAGTGAAGACCGACACGCGCCGGGCCGAGGCGGGGCCGGGCGCACCGCACTTTTTTTATGAAGTTAATGTTGAGAATGTATCTTGAATGTATCTCGGTTTGCGCGGGCTCCGTGGCTGCTGTGCGCTCCGTGCGCTCCGCGGCTGCGGTTCCGGTGCCGTGCGCTGCGGCGGCGGTACCTGTCGTAACTGGGGAGCCTTGTGGTTCCGCGGCCGCGGTGCGTGTCCTCACTTAAACTGTGAGGACTGTACTCAGGCCAGTAAACTAACCTGATCTTCATTCACTACTGCCACCAGGGCCACTGCCCCTCTTGGGTTGCTTCCAACTCATCCTGAAAAGGGAACAAACACATGTTCAGTGTTTTCAGTGTATTCAGACAAATCATTCAACTTAAAAAAGAAAACATGATGTCATCATCACTACTTGCGATGCAATAGTCAAATAGAAGCACTGTCAATAAAAAGGTAAACATGTTGCATGTATTATTTGTGAAATGTGGCGTTGTTTGTAGTTTAGTGTGTTTCCGCGTTTTCACGGCAGGGATGGCGTCTGCTGAGACGCTGATTCCGCGGCTGCTGTGCGTTTGGCGCTGCGGTGGCGGTACGTGTCGTGTTTGCGCTGACTGTGTGCCCCGCCGCGCGGCTTAAGTGAGGACCGACACGCGCCGGGCCGAGGTGGGATCTCGGTGCCGTGTGCTGTGGCTGCGGTACGTGTCGCAACTGAGGAGCCTGGTGGTTCAGCGGCAGCGGTGCGCCGGAGTGTGGATATGGAGTGGCTCGGGAACAAACACATGTTCAGTGTTTTCAGTGTATTCAGACAAATCATTCAACTTAAAAAAGAAAACATGATGTCATCATCACTACTTGCGATGCAATAGTCAAATAGAAGCACTGTCAATAAAAAGGTAAACATGTTGCATGTATTATTTGTGAAATGTGGCGTTGTTTGTAGTTTAGTGTGTTTCCGCGTTTTCACGGCAGGGATGGCGTCTGCTGAGACGCTGATTCCGCGGCTGCTGTGCGTTTGGCGCTGCGGTGGCGGTACGTGTCGTGTTTGCGCTGACTGTGTGCCCCGCCGCGCGGCTTAAGTGAGGACCGACACGCGCCGGGCCGAGGTGGGATCTCGGTGCCGTGTGCTGTGGCTGCGGTACGTGTCGCAACTGAGGAGCCTGGTGGTTCAGCGGCAGCGGTGCGCCGGAGTGTGGATATGGAGTGGCTCGGGAACAAACACATGTTCAGTGTTTTCAGTGTATTCAGACAAATCATTCAACTTAAAAAAGAAAACATGATGTCATCATCACTACTTGCGATGCAATAGTCAAATAGAAGCACTGTCAATAAAAAGGTAAACATGTTGCATGTATTATTTGTGAAATGTGGCGTTGTTTGTAGTTTAGTGTGTTTCCGCGTTTTCACGGCAGGGATGGCGTCTGCTGAGACGCTGGTTCCGCGGCTGCTGTGCGTTTGGCGCTGCGGCGGCGGTACGTGTCGTGTTTGCGCTGACTGTGTGCCCCGCCGCGCGGCTTAAGTGAGGACCGACACGCGCCGGGCCGAGGTGGGATCTCGGTGCCGTGTGCTGTGGCTGCGGTACGTGTCGCAACTGAGGAGCCTGGTGGTTCAGCGGCTGCGGTGCGCGTCGCGCCGTTGTGCGGATATGGAGGGTGCGCCTGTGCGCTGCGCCACGCCGCGCGGCTTAAGTGAAGACCGACACGCGCCGGGCCGAGGCGGGGCCGGGCGCACCGCACTTTTTTTATGAAGTTAATGTTGAGAATGTATCTTGAATGTATCTCGGTTTGCGCGGGCTCCGTGGCTGCTGTGCGCTCCGTGCGCTCCGCGGCTGCGGTTCCGGTGCCGTGCGCTGCGGCGGCGGTACCTGTCGTAACTGGGGAGCCTTGTGGTTCCGCGGCCGCGGTGCGTGTCCTCACTTAAACTGTGAGGACTGTACTCAGGCCAGTAAACTAACCTGATCTTCATTCACTACTGCCACCAGGGCCACTGCCCCTCTTGGGTTGCTTCCAACTCATCCTGAAAAGGGAACAAACACATGTTCAGTGTTTTCAGTGTATTCAGACAAATCATTCAACTTAAAAAAGAAAACATGATGTCATCATCACTACTTGCGATGCAATAGTCAAATAGAAGCACTGTCAATAAAAAGGTAAACATGTTGCATGTATTATTTGTGAAATGTGGCGTTGTTTGTAGTTTAGTGTGTTTCCGCGTTTTCACGGCAGGGATGGCGTCTGCTGAGACGCTGATTCCGCGGCTGCTGTGCGTTTGGCGCTGCGGTGGCGGTACGTGTCGTGTTTGCGCTGACTGTGTGCCCCGCCGCGCGGCTTAAGTGAGGACCGACACGCGCCGGGCCGAGGTGGGATCTCGGTGCCGTGTGCTGTGGCTGCGGTACGTGTCGCAACTGAGGAGCCTGGTGGTTCAGCGGCAGCGGTGCGCCGGAGTGTGGATATGGAGTGGCTCGGGAACAAACACATGTTCAGTGTTTTCAGTGTATTCAGACAAATCATTCAACTTAAAAAAGAAAACATGATGTCATCATCACTACTTGCGATGCAATAGTCAAATAGAAGCACTGTCAATAAAAAGGTAAACATGTTGCATGTATTATTTGTGAAATGTGGCGTTGTTTGTAGTTTAGTGTGTTTCCGCGTTTTCACGGCAGGGATGGCGTCTGCTGAGACGCTGATTCCGCGGCTGCTGTGCGTTTGGCGCTGCGGTGGCGGTACGTGTCGTGTTTGCGCTGACTGTGTGCCCCGCCGCGCGGCTTAAGTGAGGACCGACACGCGCCGGGCCGAGGTGGGATCTCGGTGCCGTGTGCTGTGGCTGCGGTACGTGTCGCAACTGAGGAGCCTGGTGGTTCAGCGGCAGCGGTGCGCCGGAGTGTGGATATGGAGTGGCTCGGGAACAAACACATGTTCAGTGTTTTCAGTGTATTCAGACAAATCATTCAACTTAAAAAAGAAAACATGATGTCATCATCACTACTTGCGATGCAATAGTCAAATAGAAGCACTGTCAATAAAAAGGTAAACATGTTGCATGTATTATTTGTGAAATGTGGCGTTGTTTGTAGTTTAGTGTGTTTCCGCGTTTTCACGGCAGGGATGGCGTCTGCTGAGACGCTGGTTCCGCGGCTGCTGTGCGTTTGGCGCTGCGGCGGCGGTACGTGTCGTGTTTGCGCTGACTGTGTGCCCCGCCGCGTGGCTTAAGTGAGGACCGACACGCGCCGGGCCGAGGTGGGATCTCGG
Organism: Solea solea; assembly: GCF_958295425.1. Taxonomy (NCBI): domain Eukaryota; kingdom Metazoa; phylum Chordata; class Actinopteri; order Pleuronectiformes; family Soleidae; genus Solea; species Solea solea. The sequence goes on along the minus strand of NW_026704016.1, from coordinate 360,098 downwards.
TGCCGTGTGCTGTGGCTGCGGTACGTGTGGCAACTGAGGAGCCTGGTGGTTCAGCGGCTGCGGTGCGCGTCGCGCCGTTGTGCGGATATGGAGGGTGCGCCTGTGCGCTGCGCCACGCCGCGCGGCTTAAGTGAAGACCGACACGCGCCGGGCCGAGGCGGGGCCGGGCGCACCGCACTTTTTTTATGAAGTTAATGTTGAGAATGTATCTTGAATGTATCTCGGTTTGCGCGGGCTCCGTGGCTGCTGTGCGCTCCGTGCGCTCCGCGGCTGCGGTTCCGGTGCCGTGCGCTGCGGCGGCGGTACCTGTCGTAACTGGGGAGCCTTGTGGTTCCGCGGCCGCGGTGCGTGTCCTCACTTAAACTGTGAGGACTGTACTCAGGCCAGTAAACTAACCTGATCTTCATTCACTACTGCCACCAGGGCCACTGCCCCTCTTGGGTTGCTTCCAACTCATCCTGAAAAGGGAACAAACACATGTTCAGTGTTTTCAGTGTATTCAGACAAATCATTCAACTTAAAAAAGAAAACATGATGTCATCATCACTACTTGCGATGCAATAGTCAAATAGAAGCACTGTCAATAAAAAGGTAAACATGTTGCATGTATTATTTGTGAAATGTGGCGTTGTTTGTAGTTTAGTGTGTTTCCGCGTTTTCACGGCAGGGATGGCGTCTGCTGAGACGCTGGTTCCGCGGCTGCTGTGCGTTTGGCGCTGCGGCGGCGGTACGTGTCGTGTTTGCGCTGACTGTGTGCCCCGCCGCGCGGCTTAAGTGAGGACCGACACGCGCCGGGCCGAGGTGGGATCTCGGTGCCGTGTGCTGTGGCTGCGGTACGTGTGGCAACTGAGGAGCCTGGTGGTTCAGCGGCTGCGGTGCGCGTCGCGCCGTTGTGCGGATATGGAGGGTGCGCCTGTGCGCTGCGCCACGCCGCGCGGCTTAAGTGAAGACCGACACGCGCCGGGCCGAGGCGGGGCCGGGCGCACCGCACTTTTTTTATGAAGTTAATGTTGAGAATGTATCTTGAATGTATCTCGGTTTGCGCGGGCTCCGTGGCTGCTGTGCGCTCCGTGCGCTCCGCGGCTGCGGTTCCGGTGCCGTGCGCTGCAGCGGCGGTACCTGTCGTAACTGGGGAGCCTTGTGGTTCCGCGGCCGCGGTGCGTGTCCTCACTTAAACTGTGAGGACTGTACTGAGGCCAGTAAACTAACCTGATCTTCATTCACTACTGCCACCAGGGCCACTGCCCCTCTTGGGTTGCTTCCAACTCATCCTGAAAAGGGAACAAACACATGTTCAGTGTTTTCAGTGTATTCAGACAAATCATTCAACTTAAAAAAGAAAACATGATGTCATCATCACTACTTGCGATGCAATAGTCAAATAGAAGCACTGTCAATAAAAAGGTAAACATGTTGCATGTATTATTTGTGAAATGTGGCGTTGTTTGTAGTTTAGTGTGTTTCCGCGTTTTCACGGCAGGGATGGCGTCTGCTGAGACGCTGATTCCGCGGCTGCTGTGCGTTTGGCGCTGCGGTGGCGGTACGTGTCGTGTTTGCGCTGACTGTGTGCCCCGCCGCGCGGCTTAAGTGAGGACCGACACGCGCCGGGCCGAGGTGGGATCTCGGTGCCGTGTGCTGTGGCTGCGGTACGTGTCGCAACTGAGGAGCCTGGTGGTTCAGCGGCAGCGGTGCGCCGGAGTGTGGATATGGAGTGGCTCGGGAACAAACACATGTTCAGTGTTTTCAGTGTATTCAGACAAATCATTCAACTTAAAAAAGAAAACATGATGTCATCATCACTACTTGCGATGCAATAGTCAAATAGAAGCACTGTCAATAAAAAGGTAAACATGTTGCATGTATTATTTGTGAAATGTGGCGTTGTTTGTAGTTTAGTGTGTTTCCGCGTTTTCACGGCAGGGATGGCGTCTGCTGAGACGCTGGTTCCGCGGCTGCTGTGCGTTTGGCGCTGCGGCGGCGGTACGTGTCGTGTTTGCGCTGACTGTGTGCCCCGCCGCGTGGCTTAAGTGAGGACCGACACGCGCCGGGCCGAGGTGGGATCTCGGTGCCGTGTGCTGTGGCTGCGGTACGTGTGGCAACTGAGGAGCCTGGTGGTTCAGCGGCTGCGGTGCGCGTCGCGCCGTTGTGCGGATATGGAGGGTGCGCCTGTGCGCTGCGCCACGCCGCGCGGCTTAAGTGAAGACCGACACGCGCCGGGCCGAGGCGGGGCCGGGCGCACCGCACTTTTTTTATGAAGTTAATGTTGAGAATGTATCTTGAATGTATCTCGGTTTGCGCGGGCTCCGTGGCTGCTGTGCGCTCCGTGCGCTCCGCGGCTGCGGTTCCGGTGCCGTGCGCTGCGGCGGCGGTACCTGTCGTAACTGGGGAGCCTTGTGGTTCCGCGGCCGCGGTGCGTGTCCTCACTTAAACTGTGAGGACTGTACTCAGGCCAGTAAACTAACCTGATCTTCATTCACTACTGCCACCAGGGCCACTGCCCCTCTTGGGTTGCTTCCAACTCATCCTGAAAAGGGAACAAACACATGTTCAGTGTTTTCAGTGTATTCAGACAAATCATTCAACTTAAAAAAGAAAACATGATGTCATCATCACTACTTGCGATGCAATAGTCAAATAGAAGCACTGTCAATAAAAAGGTAAACATGTTGCATGTATTATTTGTGAAATGTGGCGTTGTTTGTAGTTTAGTGTGTTTCCGCGTTTTCACGGCAGGGATGGCGTCTGCTGAGACGCTGGTTCCGCGGCTGCTGTGCGTTTGGCGCTGCGGCGGCGGTACGTGTCGTGTTTGCGCTGACTGTGTGCCCCGCCGCGCGGCTTAAGTGAGGACCGACACGCGCCGGGCCGAGGTGGGATCTCGGTGCCGTGTGCTGTGGCTGCGGTACGTGTGGCAACTGAGGAGCCTGGTGGTTCAGCGGCTGCGGTGCGCGTCGCGCCGTTGTGCGGATATGGAGGGTGCGCCTGTGCGCTGCGCCACGCCGCGCGGCTTAAGTGAAGACCGACACGCGCCGGGCCGAGGCGGGGCCGGGCGCACCGCACTTTTTTTATGAAGTTAATGTTGAGAATGTATCTTGAATGTATCTCGGTTTGCGCGGGCTCCGTGGCTGCTGTGCGCTCCGTGCGCTCCGCGGCTGCGGTTCCGGTGCCGTGCGCTGCGGCGGCGGTACCTGTCGTAACTGGGGAGCCTTGTGGTTCCGCGGCCGCGGTGCGTGTCCTCACTTAAACTGTGAGGACTGTACTCAGGCCAGTAAACTAACCTGATCTTCATTCACTACTGCCACCAGGGCCACTGCCCCTCTTGGGTTGCTTCCAACTCATCCTGAAAAGGGAACAAACACATGTTCAGTGTTTTCAGTGTATTCAGACAAATCATTCAACTTAAAAAAGAAAACATGATGTCATCATCACTACTTGCGATGCAATAGTCAAATAGAAGCACTGTCAATAAAAAGGTAAACATGTTGCATGTATTATTTGTGAAATGTGGCGTTGTTTGTAGTTTAGTGTGTTTCCGCGTTTTCACGGCAGGGATGGCGTCTGCTGAGACGCTGGTTCCGCGGCTGCTGTGCGTTTGGCGCTGCGGCGGCGGTACGTGTCGTGTTTGCGCTGACTGTGTGCCCCGCCGCGCGGCTTAAGTGAGGACCGACACGCGCCGGGCCGAGGTGGGATCTCGGTGCCGTGTGCTGTGGCTGCGGTACGTGTGGCAACTGAGGAGCCTGGTGGTTCAGCGGCTGCGGTGCGCGTCGCGCCGTTGTGCGGATATGGAGGGTGCGCCTGTGCGCTGCGCCACGCCGCGCGGCTTAAGTGAAGACCGACACGCGCCGGGCCGAGGCGGGGCCGGGCGCACCGCACTTTTTTTATGAAGTTAATGTTGAGAATGTATCTTGAATGTATCTCGGTTTGCGCGGGCTCCGTGGCTGCTGTGCGCTCCGTGCGCTCCGCGGCTGCGGTTCCAGTGCCGTGCGCTGCGGCGGCGGTACCTGTCGTAACTGGGGAGCCTTGTGGTTCCGCGGCCGCGGTGCGTGTCCTCACTTAAACTGTGAGGACTGTACTCATGAGTTTATTTGTCAATGTGTGCCGTGATTTCATAGCGCTGTCCACGGTGCTGAAATGAGCCTCGGTGTCGGCAGCGTCACAGGGTGACCTCATTTTATATTTCCAGATTGTGGCTATGTTTGCACTGAGTGTGTTTCTTTAATTTCAACAATGTAGCCATAATGGTCTCCAACAACGGTGAACAAAACAAACGCCACAGAAGCTGCACTGCAAACTCCACCCACCTATAGCTGCAGAGGAAAAACTACATGTCTACTATAAACTGCTTTCTATATTCCTTCCTGGTTGGATTTAAACACACATCTGCCAATTTATTAGGTACACATTTTCTGTTCATGAACACACTGATTGAAGGAGCCAATCACATGGCAGTAAATCATTGCATTTAGGCAGGTAGACATGATCAGGACGCCCAAATCAAGTTCAAACAGACTATCAGCATTAGGAAGAAAGGTGATTCAAGGAGCTTTTAATGTGGCATGGTTACTGGTAGTATTTTTACAAACTGCTTGCACAACCACGGTGTGACAAACAGAAAATATACAGTGATGCCATGTTGAGGTCAACGATCAGCAGAAAGGCCATGCTAAGAAAGCAAAAGGAACTCAAATCAGCGCAACCAAAGTGTGCAGAACACCATCTGAAGGCACAACACATTGAACCTTGCCGAAAAATGACTGCCTCCGACGGGAACGCGCATCGGTTAAGAGGTAGTGAGTGTAGGTCTACTGGTAGATATAATACTGTATACAGGGTACACCCTATAAGTCGTTGTTTGAAGGAGCGATACTGACCAAATTCATTGTACATGCACCTGTTTTCCTCGACTGCTAATGCTGAAAAGATAGAGAATGTAAGCCCTAACAATCCAGAGTTACAGGGTGCAGTCACTTCTCGGCAGGCCCTGCCGAAATGTGACAGCACCCTGTAACTCTTTATTGCAAGAAGCAATATTGACCAAATTCACTGTACATGCACCTGGTTTCCTCTACTTCCCTCTCCTCTACTGATTCTTCCAATTAGCCACTCACAGTGTGACTCCTGGCTGCTGAGTTAGTTAGCACCAGTTAGTTACTAGAAACCCAAGCCTTTTTAGATGATTTATATTAATAAATACACCATTAAATAATGACTTCAGTGTCATTAATTATTTAAATTAATAAATAGCCTTTTCAATAATTACTTACATCACATTGGTTTTCTTAGGTTACAAAATACTAACCTGGGTTTTTTTCGTCATCACTTAGTAACAACAATAATAATAATAATAATAATAATAATAATAATAAGAATAATATTCAGTGGAGCTCCACTTCAGGTTTTACTTGATACTCATTCCAAACTAAATGTTTATTTAAATATTAGTTTAAATGTCATATGATAAAAAAAAAGTGTTAAAGTTTGAGTGTACACTTACAATTAAGTGTTAAGTGTGTTTGTTTCTGTTTGGTTGTGATGAGTTTCTGTTGTACTCACACCAGCAAACCAAATCCAGTTCAGTCCGTCCATGAATACCAGTCCGGGTTTTGTAGCAGGTTTGCGTTGATGCTGCAAACAGAGAGTGAGACACAAACAGGTGACTGTGATCGTTTCATTAAAGACAAGAGATGAGAAGAAGACTGATGTCAGTGAAGAAACAAGGAAACAAAGTAACGTCAAACTTACATCTGTGATCTGTCCCTCTGGTGCTGCTGTCAACACAGGAGTTTAAATATTGGCACAATGGTCAGCCAATCAGGTGTGAAAGCTTGAAATGTTAGGGGCGGGGCTTATTATTGAAAACATGTGCGCTGTGACTGAGGAGCCTGGTGGTTCAGTGGCTGCGGTGCGCGTTGAGCCGGAGTGTGGATATGGAGTGTGCGCCTGTGTGCCGCGCCACGCCGCGCGGCTTAAGTGAAGACCGACACGCGCCGGGCTGAGGTGGGATCCTGGCGGGGCCGGGCGCACCGCACTTCCTTGTATCTAAAGAAAAAAAGAAAAGAATGCATTTGAAATTGTATTGTAGCTTGAGCATGCACATGAGTTCATTTGTCAATGTGTGCCGTGATTTCATAGCGCTGTCCACGGTGATGAAATGAGCCTCGGTGTCGGCAGCGTCACGGGGCCACCTCATTTTATATTTCCAGATTGTGGCTATGTTTGCACTGAGTGTGTTTCTTTCATTTCAACAATGTAGCCATAATGGTCTCTGGTTTTATGAAGTTAATGTTGAGAATGTATCTTGTCTGCGGGGAATGAGTTACTTCAACTTTAACCATTTAGGAAACCAATTAAGTTTATTAACTCAAACAATTTAAGCATACAAAAGTATTTGATTTGAGTACAAGTAACTCAAGTATTTGTTGTTAAAGTAACTTGGGTAAAGTGCATTGTACTAATTCCATTCAGTTAATGAAAACTACTAAGTATGTGACACTTATGTGAAACGGATTTATCTGAACTGAAATGATCTTCTTTATACAAATGTTAATACTTAAGTTGAATGGACTCTTTTCTTTCTACTAAATCAAATTATTACATTCTACTTCTGACAACTTCAAATGGAGAGCGTAGATCAGTGTGTGAGCCATTACAACCTGATTGTGAGGACCAGAGACACATGGTGAGTTTCAAAGGGAACTCCTGCAGGAACCTGATCTTCATTCACTACTGCCACCAGGGCCACTGCCCCTCTTGGGTTGCTTCCAACTCATCCTGAAAAGGGAACAAACACATGTTCAGTGTTTTCAGTGTATTCAGACAAATCATTCAACTTAAAAAAGAAAACATGATGTCATCATCACTACTTGCGATGCAATAGTCAAATAGAAGCACTGTCAATAAAAAGGTAAACATGTTGCATGTATTATTTGTGAAATGTGGCGTTGTTTGTAGTTTAGTGTGTTTCCGCGTTTTCATGGCAGGGATGGCGTCTGCTGAGACGCTGGTTCCGCGGCTGCTGTGCGTTTGGCGCTGTGGCGGCGGTACGTGTCGTGTTTGCGCTGACTGTGTGCCCCGCCGCGCGGCTTAAGTGAGGACCGACACGCGCCGGGCCGAGGTGGGATCTCGGTGCCGTGTGCTGTGGCTGCGGTACGTGTCGCAACTGAGGAGCCTGGTGGTTCAGCGGCAGCGGTGCGCCGGAGTGTGGATATGGAGTGGCTCGGGAACAAACACATGTTCAGTGTTTTCAGTGTATTCAGACAAATCATTCAACTTAAAAAAGAAAACATGATGTCATCATCACTACTTGCGATGCAATAGTCAAATAGAAGCACTGTCAATAAAAAGGTAAACATGTTGCATGTATTATTTGTGAAATGTGGCGTTGTTTGTAGTTTAGTGTGTTTCCGCGTTTTCACGGCAGGGATGGCGTCTGCTGAGACGCTGGTTCCGCGGCTGCTGTGCGTTTGGCGCTGCGGCGGCGGTACGTGTCGTGTTTGCGCTGACTGTGTGCCACGCCGCGCGGCTTAAGTGAGGACCGACACGCGCCGGGCCGAGGTGGGATCTCGGTGCCGTGTGCTGTGGCTGCGGTACGTGTGGCAACTGAGGAGCCTGGTGGTTCAGCGGCTGCGGTGCGCGTCGCGCCGTTGTGCGGATATGGAGGGTGCGCCTGTGCGCTGCGCCACGCCGCGCGGCTTAAGTGAAGACCGACACGCGCAGGGCCGAGGCGGGGCCGGGCGCACCGCACTTTTTTTATGAAGTCAATGTTGAGAATGTATCTTGAATGTATCTCGGTTTGCGCGGGCTCCGCGGCTGCTGTGCGCTACGCGGCTGCAGTGCGCTCCGCGGCTGCGGTTCCGGTGCCGTGCGCTGCGGCGGCGGTACCTGTCGTAACTGGGGAGCCTTGTGGTTCCGCGGCCGCGGTGCGTGTCCTCACTTAAACTGTGAGGACTGTACTCAGGCCAGTAAACTAACCTGATCTTCATTCACTACTGCCACCAGGGCCACTGCCCCTCTTGGGTTGCTTCCAACTCATCCTGAAAAGGGAACAAACACATGTTCAGTGTTTTCAGTGTATTCAGACAAATCATTCAACTTAAAAAAGAAAACATGATGTCATCATCACTACTTGCGATGCAATAGTCAAATAGAAGCACTGTCAATAAAAAGGTAAACATGTTGCATGTATTATTTGTGAAATGTGGCGTTGTTTGTAGTTTAGTGTGTTTCCGCGTTTTCATGGCAGGGATGGCGTCTGCTGAGACGCTGGTTCCGCGGCTGCTGTGCGTTTGGCGCTGTGGCGGCGGTACGTGTCGTGTTTGCGCTGACTGTGTGCCCCGCCGCGCGGCTTAAGTGAGGACCGACACGCGCCGGGCCGAGGTGGGATCTCGGTGCCGTGTGCTGTGGCTGCGGTACGTGTCGCAACTGAGGAGCCTGGTGGTTCAGCGGCAGCGGTGCGCCGGAGTGTGGATATGGAGTGGCTCGGGAACAAACACATGTTCAGTGTTTTCAGTGTATTCAGACAAATCATTCAACTTAAAAAAGAAAACATGATGTCATCATCACTACTTGCGATGCAATAGTCAAATAGAAGCACTGTCAATAAAAAGGTAAACATGTTGCATGTATTATTTGTGAAATGTGGCGTTGTTTGTAGTTTAGTGTGTTTCCGCGTTTTCACGGCAGGGATGGCGTCTGCTGAGACGCTGGTTCCGCGGCTGCTGTGCGTTTGGCGCTGCGGCGGCGGTACGTGTCGTGTTTGCGCTGACTGTGTGCCCCGCCGCGCGGCTTAAGTGAGGACCGACACGCGCCGGGCCGAGGTGGGATCTCGGTGCCGTGTGCTGTGGCTGCGGTACGTGTGGCAACTGAGGAGCCTGGTGGTTCAGCGGCTGCGGTGCGCGTCGCGCCGTTGTGCGGATATGGAGGGTGCGCCTGTGCGCTGCGCCACGCCGCGCGGCTTAAGTGAAGACCGACACGCGCAGGGCCGAGGCGGGGCCGGGCGCACCGCACTTTTTTTATGAAGTCAATGTTGAGAATGTATCTTGAATGTATCTCGGTTTGCGCGGGCTCCGCGGCTGCTGTGCGCTACGCGGCTGCAGTGCGCTCCGCGGCTGCGGTTCCGGTGCCGTGCGCTGCGGCGGCGGTACCTGTTGTAACTGGGGAGCCTGGTGGTTCCGCGGCCGCGGTGCGTGTCCTCACTTAAACTGTGAGGACTGTACTCATGAGTTTATTTGTCAATGTGTGCCGTGATTTCATAGCGCTGTCCACGGTGCTGAAATGAGCCTCGGTGTCGGCAGCGTCACAGGGTGACCTCATTTTATATTTCCAGATTGTGGCTATGTTTGCACTGAGTGTGTTTCTTTAATTTCAACAATGTAGCCATAATGGTCTCCAACAACGGTGAACAAAACAAACGCCACAGAAGCTGCAGTGCAAACTCCAACCACCTATAACTGCAGAGGAAAAACTACATGTCTACTATAAACTGCTTTCTATATTCCTTCCTGGTTGGATTTAAACACACATCTGCCAATTTATTAGGTACACATTTTCTGTTTATGAACACACTGATTGAAGGAGCCAATCACATGGCAGTAAGTCATTGCATTTAGGCAGGTAGACATGATCAGGACGCCCAAATCAAGTTCAAACAGACTATCAGCATTAGGAAGAAAGGTGATTCAAGGAGCTTTTAATGTGGCATGGTTACTGGTAGTATTTTTACAAACTGCTTGCACAACCACGGTGTGACAAACAGAAAATATCCAGTGATGCCATGTTGAGGTCAAAGATCAGCAGAAAGGCCATGCTAAGAAAGCAAAAGGAACTCAAATCAGCGCAACCAAAGTGTGCAGAACACCATCTGAAGGCACAACACATTGAACCTTGCCGAAAAATGACTGCCTCCGACGGGAACGCGCATCGGTTAAGAGGTAGTGAGCGTAGGTCTACTGGTAGATATAATACTGTATACAGGGTACACCCTATAAGTCGTTGTTTGAAGGAGCGATACTGACCAAATTCATTGTACATGCACCTGTTTTCCTCGACTGCTAATGCTGAAAAGATAGAGAATGTAAGCCCTAACAATCCAGAGTTACAGGGTGCAGTCACTTCTCGGCAGGCCCTGCCGAAATGTGACAGCACCCTGTAACTCTTTATTGCAAGAAGCAATATTGACCAAATTCACTGTACATGCACCTGGTTTCCTCTACTTTCCTCTCCTCTACTGATTCTTCCAATTAGCCACTCACAGTGTGACTCCTGGCTGCTGAGTTAGTTAGCACCAGTTAGTTACTAGAAACCCAAGCCTTTTTAGATGATTTATATTAATAAATACACCATTAAATAACGACTTAAGTGTCATTAATTATTTAAATTAATAAATAGCCTTTTCAATAATTACTTACATCACATTGGTTTTCTTAGGTTACAAAATACTGACCTGGGTTTTTTTCGTCATCACTTAGTAACAATAATAATAATAATAATAATAATAATAATAATAATAATATTCAGTGGAGCTCCACTTCAGGTTTTACTTGATACTCATTCCAAACTAAATGTTTATTTAAATATTAGTTTAAATGTCATATGATAAAAAAAAGTGTTAAAGTTTGAGTGTACACTTACAATTAAGTGTTAAGTGTGTTTGTTTCTGTTTGGTTGTGATGAGTTTCTGTTGTACTCACACCATCAAACCGAATCCAGTTCAGTCCGTCCATGAATACCAGTCCGGGTTTTGTAGCAGGTTTGCGTTGATGCTGCAAACAGAGAGTGAGACACAAACAGGTGACTGTGATCGTTTCATTAAAGACAAGAGATGAGAAGAAGACTGATGTCAGTGAAGAAACAAGGAAACAAAGTAACGTCAAACTTACATCTGTGATCTGTCCCTCTGGTGCGGCTGTCAACACAGGAGTTTAAATATTGGCACAATGGTCAGCCAATCAGGTGTGAAAGCTTGAAATGTTTGGGGCGGGGCTTATTATTGAAAACATGTGCGCTGTGACTGAGGAGCCTGGTGGTTCAGTGGCTGCGGTGCGCGTTGAGCCGGAGTGTGGATATGGAGTGTGCGCCTGTGTGCCGCGCCACGCCGCGCGGCTTAAGTGAAGACCGACACGCACCGGGCTGAGGTGGGATCCTGGCGGGGCCGGGCGCACCGCACTTCCTTGTATCTAAAGAAAAAAAGAAAAGAATGCATTTGAAATTGTATTGTAGCTTGAGCATGCACATGAGTTCATTTGTCAATGTGTGCCGTGATTTCATAGCGCTGTCCACGGTGATGAAATGAGCCTCGGTGTCGGCAGGGTCACGGGGCCACCTCATTTTATATTTCCAGATTGTGGCTATGTTTGCACTGAGTGTGTTTCTTTCATTTCAACAATGTAGCCATAATGGTCTCTGGTTTTATGAAGTTAATGTTGAGAATGTATCTTGTCTGCGGGGAATGAGTTACTTCAACTTTAACCATTTAGGAAACCAATTAAGTTTATTAACTCAAACAATTTAAGCATACAAAAGTATTTGATTTGAGTACAAGTAACTCAAGTATTTGTTGTTAAAGTAACTTGGGTAAAGTGCATTGTACTAATTCCATTCAGTTAATGAAAACTACTAAGTATGTGACACTTATGTGAAACGGATTTATCTGAACTGAAATGATCTTCTTTATACAAATGTTAATACTTAAGTTGAATTGACTCTTTTCTTTCTACTAAATCAAATTATTACATTCTACTTCTGACAACTTCAAATGGAGAGCGTAGATCAGTGTGTGAGCCATTACAACCTGATTGTGAGGACCAGAGACACATGGTGAGTTTCAAAGGGAACTCCTGCAGGAACCTGATCTTCATTCACTACTGCCACCAGGGCCACTGCCCCTCTTGGGTTGCTTCCAACTCATCCTGAAAAGGGAACAAACACATGTTCAGTGTTTTCAGTGTATTCAGACAAATCATTCAACTTAAAAAAGAAAACATGATGTCATCATCACTACTTGCGATGCAATAGTCAAATAGAAGCACTGTCAATAAAAAGGTAAACATGTTGCATGTATTAGTTGTGAAATGTGGCGTTACACTGTACTCACATCTTATACCAAACTGAGAATACAAGTGCGTGTCCTCACTTAAACTGTGAGGACTGTACTCACGCCAGTAAACCGAATCCAGTCTGGGGTTTGTAGCAGGTTTGTAGGTTTGTGCGCCACGCCGCGCGGCTTAAGTGAAGACCGACACGCGCCAGGCCGAGGTGGGATCTCGGCAGGGCTGGGCGCTGTGGCTGCGGTACGTGTCGCAACTGAGGAGCCTGGTGGTTCAGCGGCTGCAGTGCGCGTCGCGCCGGAGTGTGGATATGGAGGGTGCGCCGCGGCTTAAGTGAAGACCGACACGCGCCGGGCCGCACCGCACTTCCTTGTATCTTAAAAAAAAGAAAAGAATGCATTTGAAATTGTATTGTAGCTTGAGCATGCGCATGATTTTATTTGTCAATGTGTGCCGTGATTTCATAGCGCTGTCCACGGTGCTGAAATGAGCCTCGCTGTCATATTAAAACTCTTTTCCAGATGAGGCATTGCTACAACGATGACTTTGACAGTGTGTGGGTGTCACCATCCTCTTTCACTCACTTGAGCTTCACTAAAGAGTGCAGGTCGTCTCTCTTTTAGTTCGGCAAGGAGGAGCTGAATTCACAGTTTCTTCATGCCCGAGTGCTGCATATGTTGATGGAGACCTGTGACATAAAACACAAAGAGCTACTGATGGTGCTACGTCTGTTTTTCACTAGACTACTCATAGATATCAGTACATCAACTGACAGTTAATGTATTATTTATTTGAACTTACAATTGTACATTTATATTCAAATACATACACAAATATGAAAGAACTGTACACTATAGTGGCGGTGATTGACTGAACATCATATGTTGGGTGCACATTTAAACACAGGATCCAGGCAGCTTTCCAAGTTGCAATATTTTATTTCCAAGTAAACGGTAGTCGGTGATGAGGGGTAATGATGGATGATTCTGTCTATATGAAAATGATAAAGGAAATATTACAATCTAGAAAGTATCAAATATACAATAAGAAATGAGGTTGTCTTAGACTAACATCAATAATACATCCACTCTTACTTTCCTCTCTTTAGCAAAGGATTAAACTCAGGAATCTAGTATAATGACACACAAGCAATAAGTAAGTCTTCATACAAGATGTAGTATCAACCAAATGAAACATTAAATGAGTGAACGTCCATAAAACTCACAGCCAGTGTCCCTTTGTTCTCGTGGATTGTTTGGAGGGAAAATAGGGGGGTCAAAGGGCGGAAGGGGCGGGTTATATAGGATTAGGGGTGTGGTCCAGGTAGGTGTGCCAGTGATGAGGCAGGTGAGGAGGAGACTTGGGATTTTAACAAATACATATACAATGGCCGTGCCACTTTAATATAAACCTAAAATTCGAAGGTAAAATCAATTATTAGTAATAATATACAAAGTGTTTACATTAAAAACAAAGTAACACGTCAACCACAAATCTATGGATCACACCAAGCATCTGAGAGACGTCTGAGCCAGCGGATCATTTCATCAGGACAGGCCGAGGTAACGCTGCTCTGCCCTGGGCACTGTGAGCACCGAGCGTCCGCAGAGGTCGGAGCTGATCACCTCCGACAACGTACCGCGCTGAAATCAGTTCCAGGTTGGATATTCAACAGACATTCGCTCCAGATCCAACGGCACCCTCCTCCTTCTCCACCCCGAGATAGGTGCACGATCACGGCTTGTACAAAGTCCGACCCATCGCTCTCAACAACCGTGGTCTCATTTAGGGACCATCAACGAATTACCGTTAAAAATGGATTAAAAAAAATTATGGGAGGTACTAAAATGGAATAAAAAGAGGTGTGTCCTGACTAGGCAGTCTAGTTCTATGTTGCTGCACTGTTTTGGAATCTTTAGGGTCACATGGCCTGGACGCGATTGAGATAAAATGCTAATATTTGCATTAAAGAAATGATTGAAAGTAAATCAAGTATTTAAATGGAATATAAAGAGGTGTGTCCTGACTAGGCAGTCTAGTACTATGTTTGTACACTCATTTGGAGTCTTTGGGTCACATTGCCTGGAAGCTATTGAGCTAAAATGCTAATATTTACATTATTAAAATTATAAAAAAAATAAATGAGGTAATTAAATATTAGTTTAATGTCATATGATCAAAATTAAAGTGTTAACGTTTGACTCTACACTTAGATTCAAGTGTTAAGTGTGTTTGTGGTTTGTTTCTGTCTGGTTGTGATGACTTTCTGTTGTACTCACGCCAGTAAACCGAATCCAGTCTGGGGTTTGTAGCAGGTTTGTACTGCAGCAGGTTTGCATTGGTGCTGCAAACAGAGAGTGAGACACAAACATGGGGCTGTGATGGTTTCATTAAAGACAAGAGATGAGAAGAAGACTGGAGTCAGTGAGAAAACAAGGAAACAAAGTAACGTCAAACTTACGTCTGTGATCTGTCAGCATCTCCTCTCCCTCTGGTGCGGCAGTCAACACAGGAGTTTAAATATTGGCACAATGGTCAGCCAATCAGGTGTGAAAGCTTGAAATGTTTGGGGCGGGGCTTATTATTGAAAACATGTGCGCTGTGACTGAGGAGCCTGGTGGTTCAGTGGCTGCGGTGCGCGTTGAGCCGGAGTGTGGATATGGAGTGTGCGCCTGTGTGCCGCGCCACGCCGCGCGGCTTAAGTGAAGACCGACACACGCCGGGCTGAGGTGGGATCCTGGCGGGGCCGGGCGCACCGCACTTCCTTGTATCTAAAGAAAAAAAGAAAAGAATGCATTTGAAATTGTATTGTAGCTTGAGCATGCACATGAGTTCATTTGTCAATGTGTGCCGTGATTTCATAGCGCTGTCCACGGTAATGAAATGAGCCTCGGTGTCGGCAGCGTCACGGGGCCACCTCATTTTATATTTCCAGATTGTGGCTATGTTTGCACTGAGTGTGTTTCTTTCATTTCAACAATGTAGCCATAATGGTCTCTGGTTTTATGAAGTTAATGTTGAGAATGTATCTTGTCTGCGGGGAATGAGTTACTTCAACTTTAACCATTTAGGAAACCAATTAAGTTTATTAACTCAAACAATTTAAGCATACAAAAGTATTTGATTTGAGTACAAGTAACTCAAGTATTTGTTGTTAAAGTAACTTGGGTAAAGTGCATTGTACTAATTCCATTCAGTTAATGAAAACTACTAAGTATGTGACACTTATGTGAAACGGATTTATCTGAACTGAAATGATCTTCTTTATACAAATGTTAATACTTAAGTTGAATTGACTCTTTTCTTTCTACTAAATCAAATTATTACATTCTACTTCTGACAACTTCAAATGGAGAGCGTCGATCAGTGTGTGAGCCATTACAACCTGATTGTGAGGACCAGAGACACATGGTGAGTTTCAAAGGGAACTCCTGCAGGAACCTGATCTTCATTCACTACTGCCACCAGGGCCACTGCCCCTCTTGGGTTGCTTCCAACTCATCCTGAAAAGGGAACAAACACATGTTCAGTGTTTTCAGTGTATTCAGACAAATCATTCAACTTAAAAAAGAAAACATGATGTCATCATCACTACTTGCGATGCAATAGTCAAATAGAAGCACTGTCAATAAAAAGGTAAACATGTTGCATGTATTATTTGTGAAATGTGGCGTTGTTTGTAGTTTAGTGTGTTTCCGCGTTTTCACGGCAGGGATGGCGTCTGCTGAGACGCTGATTCCGCGGCTGCTGTGCGTTTGGCGCTGCGGTGGCGGTACGTGTCGTGTTTGCGCTGACTGTGTGCCCCGCCGCGCGGCTTAAGTGAGGACCGACACGCGCCGGGCCGAGGTGGGATCTCGGTGCCGTGTGCTGTGGCTGCGGTACGTGTCGCAACTGAGGAGCCTGGTGGTTCAGCGGCAGCGGTGCGCCGGAGTGTGGATATGGAGTGGCTCGGGAACAAACACATGTTCAGTGTTTTCAGTGTATTCAGACAAATCATTCAACTTAAAAAAGAAAACATGATGTCATCATCACTACTTGCGATGCAATAGTCAAATAGAAGCACTGTCAATAAAAAGGTAAACATGTTGCATGTATTATTTGTGAAATGTGGCGTTGTTTGTAGTTTAGTGTGTTTCCGCGTTTTCACGGCAGGGATGGCGTCTGCTGAGACGCTGGTTCCGCGGCTGCTTTGCGTTTGGCGCTGCGGCGGCGGTACGTGTCGTGTTTGCGCTGACTGTGTGCCCCGCCGCGTGGCTTAAGTGAGGACCGACACGCGCCGGGCCGAGGTGGGATCTCGGTGCCGTGTGCTGTGGCTGCGGTACGTGTGGCAACTGAGGAGCCTGGTGGTTCAGCGGCTGCGGTGCGCGTCGCGCCGTTGTGCGGATATGGAGGGTGCGCCTGTGCGCTGCGCCACGCCGCGCGGCTTAAGTGCAGACCGACACGCGCCGGGCCGAGGCGGGGCCGGGCGCACCGCACTTTTTTTATGAAGTTAATGTTGAGAATGTATCTTGAATGTATCTCGGTTTGCGCAGGCTCCGTGGCTGCTGTGCGCTCCGTGCGCTCCGCGGCTGCAGTTCCGGTGCCGTGCGCTGCAGCGGCGGTACCTGTCGTAACTGGGGAGCCTTGTGGTTCCGCGGCCGCGGTGCGTGTCCTCACTTAAACTGTGAGGACTGTACTGAGGCCAGTAAACTAACCTGATCTTCATTCACTACTGCCACCAGGGCCACTGCCCCTCTTGGGTTGCTTCCAACTCATCCTGAAAAGGGAACAAACACATGTTCAGTGTTTTCAGTGTATTCAGACAAATCATTCAACTTAAAAAAGAAAACATGATGTCATCATCACTACTTGCGATGCAATAGTCAAATAGAAGCACTGTCAATAAAAAGGTAAACATGTTGCATGTATTATTTGTGAAATGTGGCGTTGTTTGTAGTTTAGTGTGTTTCCGCGTTTTCACGGCAGGGATGGCGTCTGCTGAGACGCTGATTCCGCGGCTGCTGTGCGTTTGGCGCTGCGGTGGCGGTACGTGTCGTGTTTGCGCTGACTGTGTGCCCCGCCGCGCGGCTTAAGTGAGGACCGACACGCGCCGGGCCGAGGTGGGATCTCGGTGCCGTGTGCTGTGGCTGCGGTACGTGTCGCAACTGAGGAGCCTGGTGGTTCAGCGGCAGCGGTGCGCCGGAGTGTGGATATGGAGTGGCTCGGGAACAAACACATATTCAGTGTTTTCAGTGTATTCAGACAAATCATTCAACTTAAAAAAGAAAACATGATGTCATCATCACTACTTGCGATGCAATAGTCAAATAGAAGCACTGTCAATAAAAAGGTAAACATGTTGCATGTATTATTTGTGAAATGTGGCGTTGTTTGTAGTTTAGTGTGTTTCCGCGTTTTCACGGCAGGGATGGCGTCTGCTGAGACGCTGGTTCCGCGGCTGCTGTGCGTTTGGCGCTGCGGCGGCGGTACGTGTCGTGTTTGCGCTGACTGTGTGCCCCGCCGCGCGGCTTAAGTGAGGACCGACACGCGCCGGGCCGAGGTGGGATCTCGGTGCCGTGTGCTGTGGCTGCGGTACGTGTGGCAACTGAGGAGCCTGGTGGTTCAGCGGCTGCGGTGCGCGTCGCGCCGTTGTGCGGATATGGAGGGTGCGCCTGTGCGCTGCGCCACGCCGCGCGGCTTAAGTGAAGACCGACACGCGCCGGGCCGAGGCGGGGCCGGGCGCACCGCACTTTTTTTATGAAGTTAATGTTGAGAATGTATCTTGAATGTATCTCGGTTTGCGCGGGCTCCGTGGCTGCTGTGCGCTACGCGGCTGCAGTGCGCTCCGCGGCTGCGGTTCCGGTGCCGTGCGCTGCGGCGGCGGTACCTGTCGTAACTGGGGAGCCTGGTGGTTCCGCGGCCGCGGTGCGTGTCCTCACTTAAACTGTGAGGACTGTACTCATGAGTTTATTTGTCAATGTGTGCCGTGATTTCATAGCGCTGTCCACGGTGCTGAAATGAGCCTCGGTGTCGGCAGCGTCACAGGGTGACCTCATTTTATATTTCCAGATTGTGGCTATGTTTGCACTGAGTGTGTTTCTTTAATTTCAACAATGTAGCCATAATGGTCTCCAACAACGGTGAACAAAACAAACGCCACAGAAGCTGCAGTGCAAACTCCACCCACCTATAACTGCAGAGGAAAAACTACATGTCTACTATAAACTGCTTTCTATATTCCTTCCTGGTTGGATTTAAACACACATCTGCCAATTTATTAGGTACACATTTTCTGTTTATGAACACACTGATTGAAGGAGCCAATCACATGGCAGTAAGTCATTGCATTTAGGCAGGTAGACATGATCAGGACGCCCAAATCAAGTTCAAACAGACTATCAGCATTAGGAAGAAAGGTGATTCAAGGAGCTTTTAATGTGGCATGGTTACTGGTAGTATTTTTACAAACTGCTTGCACAACCACGGTGTGACAAACAGAAAATATCCAGTGATGCCATGTTGAGGTCAAAGATCAGCAGAAAGGCCATGCTAAGAAAGCAAAAGGAACTCAAATCAGCGCAACCAAAGTGTGCAGAACACCATCTGAAGGCACAACACATTGAACCTTGCCGAAAAATGACTGCCTCCGACGGGAACGCGCATCGGTTAAGAGGTAGTGAGCGTAGGTCTACTGGTAGATATAATACTGTATACAGGGTACACCCTATAAGTCGTTGTTTGAAGGAGCGATACTGACCAAATTCATTGTACATGCACCTGTTTTCCTCGACTGCTAATGCTGAAAAGATAGAGAATGTAAGCCCTAACAATCCAGAGTTACAGGGTGCAGTCACTTCTCGGCAGGCCCTGCCGAAATGTGACAGCACCCTGTAACTCTTTATTGCAAGAAGCAATATTGACCAAATTCACTGTACATGCACCTGGTTTCCTCTACTTTCCTCTCCTCTACTGATTCTTCCAATTAGCCACTCACAGTGTGACTCCTGGCTGCTGAGTTAGTTAGCACCAGTTAGTTACTAGAAACCCAAGCCTTTTTAGATGATTTATATTAATAAATACACCATTAAATAACGACTTAAGTGTCATTAATTATTTAAATTAATAAATAGCCTTTTCAATAATTACTTACATCACATTGGTTTTCTTAGGTTACAAAATACTGACCTGGGTTTTTTTCGTCATCACTTAGTAACAATAATAATAATAATAATAATAATAATAATAATAATAATAATATTCAGTGGAGCTCCACTTCAGGTTTTACTTGATACTCATTCCAAACTAAATGTTTATTTAAATATTAGTTTAAATGTCATATGATAAAAAAAAGTGTTAAAGTTTGAGTGTACACTTACAATTAAGTGTTAAGTGTGTTTGTTTCTGTTTGGTTGTGATGAGTTTCTGTTGTACTCACACCATCAAACCGAATCCAGTTCAGTCCGTCCATGAATACCAGTCCGGGTTTTGTAGCAGGTTTGCGTTGATGCTGCAAACAGAGAGTGAGACACAAACAGGTGACTGTGATCGTTTCATTAAAGACAAGAGATGAGAAGAAGACTGATGTCAGTGAATAAACAAGGAAACAAAGTAACGTCAAACTTACGTCTGTGATCTGTCCCTCTGGTGCGGCTGTCAACACAGGAGTTTAAATATTGGCACAATGGTCAGCCAATCATGTGTGAAAGCTTGAAATGTTTGGGGCGGGGCTTATTATTGAAAACATGTGCGCTGTGACTGAGGAGCCTGGTGGTTCAGTGGCTGCAGTGCGCGTTGAGCCGGAGTGTGGATATGGAGTGTGCGCCTGTGTGCCGCGCCACGCCGCGCGGCTTAAGTGAAGACCGACACGCGCCGGGCTGAGGTGGGATCCTGGCGGGGCCGGGCGCACCGCACTTCCTTGTATCTAAAAAAAAAGAAGAAAAGAATGCATTTGAAATTGTATTGTAGCTTGAGCATGCACATGAGTTCATTTGTCAATGTGTGCCGTGATTTCATAGCGCTGTCCACGGTGATGAAATGAGCCTCGGTGTCGGCAGGGTCACGGGGCCACCTCATTTTATATTTCCAGATTGTGGCTATGTTTGCACTGAGTGTGTTTCTTTCATTTCAACAATGTAGCCATAATGGTCTCTGGTTTTATGAAGTTAATGTTGAGAATGTATCTTGTCTGCGGGGAATGAGTTACTTCAACTTTAACCATTTAGGAAACCAATTAAGTTTATTAACTCAAACAATTTAAGCATACAAAAGTATTTGATTTGAGTACAAGTAACTCAAGTATTTGTTGTTAAAGTAACTTGGGTAAAGTGCATTGTACTAATTCCATTCAGTTAATGAAAACTACTAAGTATGTGACACTTATGTGAAACGGATTTATCTGAACTGAAATGATCTTCTTTATACAAATGTTAATACTTAAGTTGAATTGACTCTTTTCTTTCTACTAAATCAAATTATTACATTCTACTTCTGACAACTTCAAATGGAGAGCGTCGATCAGTGTGTGAGCCATTACAACCTGATTGTGAGGACCAGAGACACATGGTGAGTTTCAAAGGGAACTCCTGCAGGAACCTGATCTTCATTCACTACTGCCACCAGGGCCACTGCCCCTCTTGGGTTGCTTCCAACTCATCCTGAAAAGGGAACAAACACATGTTCAGTGTTTTCAGTGTATTCAGACAAATCATTCAACTTAAAAAAGAAAACATGATGTCATCATCACTACTTGCGATGCAATAGTCAAATAGAAGCACTGTCAATAAAAAGGTAAACATGTTGCATGTATTATTTGTGAAATGTGGCGTTGTTTGTAGTTTAGTGTGTTTCCGCGTTTTCACGGCAGGGATGGCGTCTGCTGAGACGCTGATTCCGCGGCTGCTGTGCGTTTGGCGCTGCGGTGGCGGTACGTGTCGTGTTTGCGCTGACTGTGTGCCCCGCCGCGCGGCTTAAGTGAGGACCGACACGCGCCGGGCCGAGGTGGGATCTCGGTGCCGTGTGCTGTGGCTGCGGTACGTGTCGCAACTGAGGAGCCTGGTGGTTCAGCGGCAGCGGTGCGCCGGAGTGTGGATATGGAGTGGCTCGGGAACAAACACATGTTCAGTGTTTTCAGTGTATTCAGACAAATCATTCAACTTAAAAAAGAAAACATGATGTCATCATCACTACTTGCGATGCAATAGTCAAATAGAAGCACTGTCAATAAAAAGGTAAACATGTTGCATGTATTATTTGTGAAATGTGGCGTTGTTTGTAGTTTAGTGTGTTTCCGCGTTTTCACGGCAGGGATGGCGTCTGCTGAGACGCTGGTTCCGCGGCTGCTGTGCGTTTGGCGCTGCGGCGGCGATACGTGTCGTGTTTGCGCTGACTGTGTGCCCCGCCGCGCGGCTTAAGTGAGGACCGACACGCGCCGGGCCGAGGTGGGATCTCGGTGCCGTGTGCTGTGGCTGCGGTACGTGTGGCAACTGAGGAGCCTGGTGGTTCAGCGGCTGCGGTGCGCGTCGCGCCGTTGTGCGGATATGGAGGGTGCGCCTGTGCGCTGCGCCACGCCGCGCGGCTTAAGTGAAGACCGACACGCGCCGGGCCGAGGCGGGGCCGGGCGCACCGCACTTTTTTTATGAAGTTAATGTTGAGAATGTATCTTGAATGTATCTCGGTTTGCGCGGGCTCCGTGGCTGCTGTGCGCTCCGTGCGCTCCGCGGCTGCGGTTCCGGTGCCGTGCGCTGCGGCGGCGGTACCTGTCGTAACTGGGGAGCCTTGTGGTTCCGCGGCCGCGGTGCGTGTCCTCACTTAAACTGTGAGGACTGTACTCAGGCCAGTAAACTAACCTGATCTTCATTCACTACTGCCACCAGGGCCACTGCCCCTCTTGGGTTGCTTCCAACTCATCCTGAAAAGGGAACAAACACATGTTCAGTGTTTTCAGTGTATTCAGACAAATCATTCAACTTAAAAAAGAAAACATGATGTCATCATCACTACTTGCGATGCAATAGTCAAATAGAAGCACTGTCAATAAAAAGGTAAACATGTTGCATGTATTATTTGTGAAATGTGGCGTTGTTTGTAGTTTAGTGTGTTTCCGCGTTTTCACGGCAGGGATGGCGTCTGCTGAGACGCTGGTTCCGCGGCTGCTGTGCGTTTGGCGCTGCGGCGGCGGTACGTGTCGTGTTTGCGCTGACTGTGTGCCCCGCCGCGCGGCTTAAGTGAGGACCGACACGCGCCGGGCCGAGGTGGGATCTCGGTGCCGTGTGCTGTGGCTGCGGTACGTGTGGCAACTGAGGAGCCTGGTGGTTCAGCGGCTGCGGTGCGCGTCGCGCCGTTGTGCGGATATGGAGGGTGCGCCTGTGCGCTGCGCCACGCCGCGCGGCTTAAGTGAAGACCGACACGCGCCGGGCCGAGGCGGGGCCGGGCGCACCGCACTTTTTTTATGAAGTTAATGTTGAGAATGTATCTTGAATGTATCTCGGTTTGCGCGGGCTCCGTGGCTGCTGTGCGCTCCGTGCGCTCCGCGGCTGCGGTTCCGGTGCCGTGCGCTGCGGCGGCGGTACCTGTCGTAACTGGGGAGCCTGGTAGTTCCGCGGCCGCGGTGCGTGTCCTCACTTAAACTGTGAGGACTGTACTCAGGCCAGTAAACTAACCTGATCTTCATTCACTACTGCCACCAGGGCCACTGCCCCTCTTGGGTTGCTTCCAACTCATCCTGAAAAGGGAACAAACACATGTTCAGTGTTTTCAGTGTATTCAGACAAATCATTCAACTTAAAAAAGAAAACATGATGTCATCATCACTACTTGCGATGCAATAGTCAAATAGAAGCACTGTCAATAAAAAGGTAAACATGTTGCATGTATTATTTGTGAAATGTGGCGTTGTTTGTAGTTTAGTGTGTTTCCGCGTTTTCACGGCAGGGATGGCGTCTGCTGAGACGCTGATTCCGCGGCTGCTGTGCGTTTGGCGCTGCGGTGGCGGTACGTGTCGTGTTTGCGCTGACTGTGTGCCCCGCCGCGCGGCTTAAGTGAGGACCGACACGCGCCGGGCCGAGGTGGGATCTCGGTGCCGTGTGCTGTGGCTGCGGTACGTGTCGCAACTGAGGAGCCTGGTGGTTCAGCGGCAGCGGTGCGCCGGAGTGTGGATATGGAGTGGCTCGGGAACAAACACATGTTCAGTGTTTTCAGTGTATTCAGACAAATCATTCAACTTAAAAAAGAAAACATGATGTCATCATCACTACTTGCGATGCAATAGTCAAATAGAAGCACTGTCAATAAAAAGGTAAACATGTTGCATGTATTATTTGTGAAATGTGGCGTTGTTTGTAGTTTAGTGTGTTTCCGCGTTTTCACGGCAGGGATGGCGTCTGCTGAGACGCTGGTTCCGCGGCTGCTGTGCGTTTGGCGCTGCGGCGGCGGTACGTGTCGTGTTTGCGCTGACTGTGTGCCCCGCCGCGCGGCTTAAGTGAGGACCGACACGCGCCGGGCCGAGGTGGGATCTCGGTGCCGTGTGCTGTGGCTGCGGTACGTGTGGCAACTGAGGAGCCTGGTGGTTCAGCGGCTGCGGTGCGCGTCGCGCCGTTGTGCGGATATGGAGGGTGCGCCTGTGCGCTGCGCCACGCCGCGCGGCTTAAGTGAAGACCGACACGCGCCGGGCCGAGGCGGGGCCGGGCGCACCGCACTTTTTTTATGAAGTTAATGTTGAGAATGTATCTTGAATGTATCTCGGTTTGCGCGGGCTCCGTGGCTGCTGTGCGCTCTGTGCGCTCCGCGGCTGCGGTTCCGGTGCCGTGCGCTGCGGCGGCGGTACCTGTCGTAACTGGGGAGCCTTGTGGTTCCGCGGCCGCGGTGCGTGTCCTCACTTAAACTGTGAGGACTGTACTCAGGCCAGTAAACTAACCTGATCTTCATTCACTACTGCCACCAGGGCCACTGCCCCTCTTGGGTTGCTTCCAACTCATCCTGAAAAGGGAACAAACACATGTTCAGTGTTTTCAGTGTATTCAGACAAATCATTCAACTTAAAAAAGAAAACATGATGTCATCATCACTACTTGCGATGCAATAGTCAAATAGAAGCACTGTCAATAAAAAGGTAAACATGTTGCATGTATTATTTGTGAAATGTGGCGTTGTTTGTAGTTTAGTGTGTTTCCGCGTTTTCACGGCAGGGATGGCGTCTGCTGAGACGCTGATTCCGCGGCTGCTGTGCGTTTGGCGCTGCGGTGGCGGTACGTGTCGTGTTTGCGCTGACTGTGTGCCCCGCCGCGCGGCTTAAGTGAGGACCGACACGCGCCGGGCCGAGGTGGGATCTCGGTGCCGTGTGCTGTGGCTGCGGTACGTGTCGCAACTGAGGAGCCTGGTGGTTCAGCGGCAGCGGTGCGCCGGAGTGTGGATATGGAGTGGCTCGGGAACAAACACATGTTCAGTGTTTTCAGTGTATTCAGACAAATCATTCAACTTAAAAAAGAAAACATGATGTCATCATCACTACTTGCGATGCAATAGTCAAATAGAAGCACTGTCAATAAAAAGGTAAACATGTTGCATGTATTATTTGTGAAATGTGGCGTTGTTTGTAGTTTAGTGTGTTTCCGCGTTTTCACGGCAGGGATGGCGTCTGCTGAGACGCTGGTTCCGCGGCTGCTGTGCGTTTGGCGCTGCGGCGGCGGTACGTGTCGTGTTTGCGCTGACTGTGTGCCCCGCCGCGTGGCTTAAGTGAGGACCGACACGCGCCGGGCCGAGGTGGGATCTCGGTGCCGTGTGCTGTGGCTGCGGTACATGTGGCAACTGAGGAGCCTGGTGGTTCAGCGGCTGCGGTGCGCGTCGCGCCGTTGTGCGGATATGGAGGGTGCGCCTGTGCGCTGCGCCACGCCGCGCGGCTTAAGTGAAGACCGACACGCGCCGGGCCGAGGCGGGGCCGGGCGCACCGCACTTTTTTTATGAAGTTAATGTTGAGAATGTATCTTGAATGTATCTGGGTTTGCGCGGGCTCCGAGGCTGCTGTGCGCTCCGTGCGCTCCGCGGCTGCGGTTCCGGTGCCGTGCGCTGCGGCGGCGGTACCTGTCGTAACTGGGGAGCCTTGTGGTTCCGCGGCCGCGGTGCGTGTCCTCACTTAAACTGTGAGGACTGTACTCATGAGTTTATTTGTCAATGTGTGCCGTGATTTCATAGCGCTGTCCACGGTGCTGAAATGAGCCTCGGTGTCGGCAGCGTCACAGGGTGACCTCATTTTATATTTCCAGATTGTGGCTATGTTTGCACTGAGTGTGTTTCTTTAATTTCAACAATGTAGCCATAATGGTCTCCAACAACGGTGAACAAAACAAACGCCACAGAAGCTGCAGTGCAAACTCCACCCACCTATAGCTGCAGAGGAAAAACTACATGTCTACTATAAACTGCTTTCTATATTCCTTCCTTGTTGGATTTAAACACACATCTGCCAATTTATTAGGTACACATTTTCTGTTTATGAACACACTGATTGAAGGAGCCAATCACATGGCAGTAAGTCATTGCATTTAGGCAGGTAGACATGATCAGGACGCCCAAATCAAGTTCAAACAGACTATCAGCATTAGGAAGAAAGGTGATTCAAGGAGCTTTTAATGTGGCATGGTTACTGGTAGTATTTTTACAAACTGCTTGCACAACCACGGTGTGACAAACAGAAAATATACAGTGATGCCATGTTGAGGTCAACGATCAGCAGAAAGGCCATGCTAAGAAAGCAAAAGGAACTCAAATCAGCGCAACCAAAGTGTGCAGAACACCATCTGAAGGCACAACACATAGAACCTTGCCGAAAAATGACTGCCTCCGACGGGAACGCGCATCGGTTAAGAGGTAGTGAGCGTAGGTCTACTGGTAGATATAATACTGTATACAGGGTACACCCTATAAGTCGTTGTTTGAAGGAGCGATACTGACCAAATTCATTGTACATGCACCTGTTTTCCTCGACTGCTAATGCTGAAAAGATAGAGAATGTAAGCCCTAACAATCCAGAGTTACAGGGTGCAGTCACTTCTCGGCAGGCCCTGCCGAAATGTGACAGCACCCTGTAACTCTTTATTGCAAGAAGCAATATTGACCAAATTCACTGTACATGCACCTGGTTTCCTCTACTTTCCTCTCCTCTACTGATTCTTCCAATTAGCCACTCACAGTGTGACTCCTGGCTGCTGAGTTAGTTAGCACCAGTTAGTTACTAGAAACCCAAGCCTTTTTAGATGATTTATATTAATAAATACACCATTAAATAATGACTTCAGTGTCATTAATTATTTAAATTAATAAATAGCCTTTACAATAATTACTTACATCACATTGGTTTTCTTAGGTTACAAAATACTGACCTGGGTTTTTTTCGTCATCACTTAGTAACAACAATAATAATAATAATAATAAGAATAATATTCAGTGGAGCTCCACTTCAGGTTTTACTTGATACTCATTCCAAACTAAATGTTTATTTAAATATTAGTTTAAATGTCATATGATAAAAAAAAAGTGTTAAAGTTTGAGTGTACACTTACAATTAAGTGTTAAGTGTGTTTGTTTCTGTTTGGTTGTGATGAGTTTCTGTTGTACTCACACCAGCAAACCAAATCCAGTTCAGTCCGTCCATGAATACCAGTCCGGGTTTTGTAGCAGGTTTGCGTTGATGCTGCAAACAGAGAGTGAGACACAAACAGGTGACTGTGATCGTTTCATTAAAGACAAGAGATGAGAAGAAGACTGATGTCAGTGAAGAAACAAGGAAACAAAGTAACGTCAAACTCACATCTGTGATCTGTCCCTCTGGTGCGGCTGTCAACACAGGAGTTTAAATATTGGCACAATGGTCAGCCAATCAGGTGTGAAAGCTTGAAATGTTTGGGGCGGGGCTTATTATTGAAAACATGTGCGCTGTGACTGAGGAGCCTGGTGGTTCAGTGGCTGCGGTGCGCGTTGAGCCGGAGTGTGGATATGGAGTGTGCGCCTGTGTGCCGCGCCACGCCACGCGGCTTAAGTGAAGACCGACACGCGCCGGGCTGAGGTGGGATCCTGGCGGGGCCGGGCGCACCGCACTTCCTTGTATCTAAAGAAAAAAAGAAAAGAATGCATTTGAAATTGTATTGTAGCTTGAGCATGCACATGAGTTCATTTGTCAATGTGTGCCGTGATT
Source organism: Solea solea (assembly GCF_958295425.1). Lineage (NCBI taxonomy): Eukaryota > Metazoa > Chordata > Actinopteri > Pleuronectiformes > Soleidae > Solea > Solea solea. The sequence goes on along the minus strand of NW_026704016.1, from coordinate 332,894 downwards.
TCATAGCGCTGTCCACGGTGATGAAATGAGCCTCGGTGTCGGCAGCGTCACGGGGCCACCTCATTTTATATTTCCAGATTGTGGCTATGTTTGCACTGAGTGTGTTTCTTTCATTTCAACAATGTAGCCATAATGGTCTCTGGTTTTATGAAGTTAATGTTGAGAATGTATCTTGTCTGCGGGGAATGAGTTACTTCAACTTTAACCATTTAGGAAACCAATTAAGTTTATTAACTCAAACAATTTAAGCATACAAAAGTATTTGATTTGAGTACAAGTAACTCAAGTATTTGTTGTTAAAGTAACTTGGGTAAAGTGCATTGTACTAATTCCATTCAGTTAATGAAAACTACTAAGTATGTGACACTTATGTGAAACGGATTTATCTGAACTGAAATGATCTTCTTTATACAAATGTTAATACTTAAGTTGAATGGACTCTTTTCTTTCTACTAAATCAAATTATTACATTCTACTTCTGACAACTTCAAATGGAGAGCGTAGATCAGTGTGTGAGCCATTACAACCTGATTGTGAGGACCAGAGACACATGGTGAGTTTCAAAGGGAACTCCTGCAGGAACCTGATCTTCATTCACTACTGCCACCAGGGCCACTGCCCTTCTTGGGTTGCTTCCAACTCATCCTGAAAAAGGAACAAACACATGTGCAGTGTTTTCAGTGTATTCAGACAAATCATTCAACTTAAAAAAGAAAACATGATGTCATCATCACTACTTGCGATGCAATAGTCAAATAGAAGCACTGTCAATAAAAAGGTAAACATGTTGCATGTATTATTTGTGAAATGTGGCGTTGTTTGTAGTTTAGTGTGTTTCCGCGTTTTCACGGCAGGGATGGCGTCTGCTGAGACGCTGGTTCCGCGGCTGCTGTGCGTTTGGCGCTGCGGCGGCGGTGCGTGTCCTCACTTAAACTGTGAGGACTGTACTCATGAGTTTATTTGTCAATGTGTGCCGTGATTTCATAGCGCTGTCCACGGTGCTGAAATGAGCCTCGGTGTCGGCAGCGTCACAGGGTGACCTCATTTTATATTTCCAGATTGTGGCTATGTTTGCACTGAGTGTGTTTCTTTAATTTCAACAATGTAGCCATAATGGTCTCCAACAACGGTGAACAAAACAAACGCCACAGAAGCTGCAGTGCAAACTCCACCCACCTATAACTGCAGAGGAAAAACTACATGTCTACTATAAACTGCTTTCTATATTCCTTCCTGGTTGGATTTAAACACACATCTGCCAATTTATTAGGTACACATTTTCTGTTTATGAACACACTGATTGAAGGAGCCAATCACATGGCAGTAAGTCATTGCATTTAGGCAGGTAGACATGATCAGGACGCCCAAATCAAGTTCAAACAGACTATCAGCATTAGGAAGAAAGGTGATTCAAGGAGCTTTTAATGTGGCATGGTTACTGGTAGTATTTTTACAAACTGCTTGCACAACCACGGTGTGACAAACAGAAAATATCCAGTGATGCCATGTTGAGGTCAACGATCAGCAGAAAGGCCATGCTAAGAAAGCAAAAGGAACTCAAATCAGCGCAACCAAAGTGTGCAGAACACCATCTGAAGGCACAACACATTGAACCTTGCCGAAAAATGACTGCCTCCGACGGGAACGCGCATCGGTTAAGAGGTAGTGAGCGTAGGTCTACTGGTAGATATAATACTGTATACAGGGTACACCCTATAAGTCGTTGTTTGAAGGAGCGATACTGACCAAATTCATTGTACATGCACCTGTTTTCCTCGACTGCTAATGCTGAAAAGATAGAGAATGTAAGCCCTAACAATCCAGAGTTACAGGGTGCAGTCACTTCTCGGCAGGCCCTGCCGAAATGTGACAGCACCCTGTAACTCTTTATTGCAAGAAGCAATATTGACCAAATTCACTGTACATGCACCTGGTTTCCTCTACTTTCCTCTCCTCTACTGATTCTTCCAATTAGCCACTCACAGTGTGACTCCTGGCTGCTGAGTTAGTTAGCACCAGTTAGTTACTAGAAACCCAAGCCTTTTTAGATGATTTATATTAATAAATACACCATTAAATAATGACTTAAGTGTCATTAATTATTTAAATTAATAAATAGCCTTTTCAATAATTACTTACATCACATTGGTTTTCTTAGGTTACAAAATACTGACCTGGGTTTTTTTCGTCATCACTTAGTAACAACAATAATAATAATAATAAGAATAATATTCAGTGGAGCTCCACTTCAGGTTTTACTTGATACTCATTCCAAACTAAATGTTTATTTAAATATTAGTTTAAATGTCATATGATAAAAAAAAAGTGTTAAAGTTTGAGTGTACACTTACAATTAAGTGTTAAGTGTGTTTGTTTCTGTTTGGTTGTGATGAGTTTCTGTTGTACTCACACCAGCAAACCGAATCCAGTTCAGTCCGTCCATGAATACCAGTCCGGGTTTTGTAGCAGGTTTGCGTTGATGCTGCAAACAGAGAGTGAGACACAAACAGGTGACTGTGATCGTTTCATTAAAGACAAGAGATGAGAAGAAGACTGATGTCAGTGAAGAAACAAGGAAACAAAGTAACGTCAAACTTACGTCTGTGATCTGTCCCTCTGGTGCGGCTGTCAACACAGGAGTTTAAATATTGGCACAATGGTCAGCCAATCATGTGTGAAAGCTTGAAATGTTTGGGGCGGGGCTTATTATTGAAAACATGTGCGCTGTGACTGAGGAGCCTGGTGGTTCAGTGGCTGCGGTGCGCGTTGAGCCGGAGTGTGGATATGGAGTGTGCGCCTGTGTGCCGCGCCACGCCGCGCGGCTTAAGTGAAGACCGACACGCGCCGGGCTGAGGTGGGATCCTGGCGGGGCCGGGCGCACCGCACTTCCTTGTATCTAAAGAAAAAAAGAAAAGAATGCATTTGAAATTGTATTGTAGCTTGAGTATGCACATGAGTTCATTTGTCAATGTGTGCCGTGATTTCATAGCGCTGTCCACGGTGATGAAATGAGCCTCGGTGTCGGCAGCGTCACGGGGCCACCTCATTTTATATTTCCAGATTGTGGCTATGTTTGCACTGAGTGTGTTTCTTTCATTTCAACAATGTAGCCATAATGGTCTCTGGTTTTATGAAGTTAATGTTGAGAATGTATCTTGTCTGCGGGGAATGAGTTACTTCAACTTTAACCATTTAGGAAACCAATTAAGTTTATTAACTCAAACAATTTAAGCATACAAAAGTATTTGATTTGAGTACAAGTAACTCAAGTATTTGTTGTTAAAGTAACTTGGGTAAAGTGCATTGTACTAATTCCATTCAGTTAATGAAAACTACTAAGTATGTGACACTTATGTGAAACGGATTTATCTGAACTGAAATGATCTTCTTTATACAAATGTTAATACTTAAGGCGAATTGACTCTTTTCTTTCTACTAAATCAAATTATTACATTCTACTTCTGACAACTTCAAATGGAGAGCGTAGATCAGTGTGTGAGCCATTACAACCTGATTGTGAGGACCAGAGACACATGGTGAGTTTCAAAGGGAACTCCTGCAGGAACCTGATCTTCATTCACTACTGCCACCAGGGCCACTGCCCCTCTTGGGTTGCTTCCAACTCATCCTGAAAAGGGAACAAACACATGTTCAGTGTTTTCAGTGTATTCAGACAAATCATTCAACTTAAAAAAGAAAACATGATGTCATCATCACTACTTGCGATGCAATAGTCAAATAGAAGCACTGTCAATAAAAAGGTAAACATGTTGCATGTATTATTTGTGAAATGTGGCGTTGTTTGTAGTTTAGTGTGTTTCCGCGTTTTCACGGCAGGGATGGCGTCTGCTGAGACGCTGATTCCGCGGCTGCTGTGCGTTTGGCGCTGCGGTGGCGGTACGTGTCGTGTTTGCGCTGACTGTGTGCCCCGCCGCGCGGCTTAAGTGAGGACCGACACGCGCCGGGCCGAGGTGGGATCTCGGTGCCGTGTGCTGTGGCTGCGGTACGTGTCGCAACTGAGGAGCCTGGTGGTTCAGCGGCAGCGGTGCGCCGGAGTGTGGATATGGAGTGGCTCGGGAACAAACACATGTTCAGTGTTTTCAGTGTATTCAGACAAATCATTCAACTTAAAAAAGAAAACATGATGTCATCATCACTACTTGCGATGCAATAGTCAAATAGAAGCACTGTCAATAAAAAGGTAAACATGTTGCATGTATTATTTGTGAAATGTGGCGTTGTTTGTAGTTTAGTGTGTTTCCGCGTTTTCACGGCAGGGATGGCGTCTGCTGAGACGCTGGTTCCGCGGCTGCTGTGCGTTTGGCGCTGCGGCGGCGGTACGTGTCGTGATTGCGCTGACTGTGTGCCCCGCCGCGCGGCTTAAGTGAGGACCGACACGCGCCGGGCCGAGGTGGGATCTCGGTGCCGTGTGCTGTGGCTGCGGTACGTGTGGCAACTGAGGAGCCTGGTGGTTCAGCGGCTGCGGTGCGCGTCGCGCCGTTGTGCGGATATGGAGGGTGCGCCTGTGCGCTGCGCCACGCCGCGCGGCTTAAGTGAAGACCGACACGCGCCGGGCCGAGGCGGGGCCGGGCGCACCGCACTTTTTTTATGAAGTTAATGTTGAGAATGTATCTTGAATGTATCTCGGTTTGCGCGGGCTCCGTGGCTGCTGTGCGCTCCGTGCGCTCCGCGGCTGCGGTTCCGGTGCCGTGCGCTGCGGCGGCGGTACCTGTCGTAACTGGGGAGCCTGGTAGTTCCGCGGCCGCGGTGCGTGTCCTCACTTAAACTGTGAGGACTGTACTCAGGCCAGTAAACTAACCTGATCTTCATTCACTACTGCCACCAGGGCCACTGCCCCTCTTGGGTTGCTTCCAACTCATCCTGAAAAGGGAACAAACACATGTTCAGTGTTTTCAGTGTATTCAGACAAATCATTCAACTTAAAAAAGAAAACATGATGTCATCATCACTACTTGCGATGCAATAGTCAAATAGAAGCACTGTCAATAAAAAGGTAAACATGTTGCATGTATTATTTGTGAAATGTGGCGTTGTTTGTAGTTTAGTGTGTTTCCGCGTTTTCACGGCAGGGATGGCGTCTGCTGAGACGCTGATTCCGCGGCTGCTGTGCGTTTGGCGCTGCGGTGGCGGTACGTGTCGTGTTTGCGCTGACTGTGTGCCCCGCCGCGCGGCTTAAGTGAGGACCGACACGCGCCGGGCCGAGGTGGGATCTCGGTGCCGTGTGCTGTGGCTGCGGTACGTGTCGCAACTGAGGAGCCTGGTGGTTCAGCGGCAGCGGTGCGCCGGAGTGTGGATATGGAGTGGCTCGGGAACAAACACATGTTCAGTGTTTTCAGTGTATTCAGACAAATCATTCAACTTAAAAAAGAAAACATGATGTCATCATCACTACTTGCGATGCAATAGTCAAATAGAAGCACTGTCAATAAAAAGGTAAACATGTTGCATGTATTATTTGTGAAATGTGGCGTTGTTTGTAGTTTAGTGTGTTTCCGCGTTTTCACGGCAGGGATGGCGTCTGCTGAGACGCTGGTTCCGCGGCTGCTGTGCGTTTGGCGCTGCGGCGGCGGTACGTGTCGTGTTTGCGCTGACTGTGTGCCCCGCCGCGCGGCTTAAGTGAGGACCGACACGCGCCGGGCCGAGGTGGGATCTCGGTGCCGTGTGCTGTGGCTGCGGTACGTGTGGCAACTGAGGAGCCTGGTGGTTCAGCGGCTGCGGTGCGCGTCGCGCCGTTGTGCGGATATGGAGGGTGCGCCTGTGCGCTGCGCCACGCCGCGCGGCTTAAGTGAAGACCGACACGCGCCGGGCCGAGGCGGGGCCGGGCGCACCGCACTTTTTTTATGAAGTTAATGTTGAGAATGTATCTTGAATGTATCTCGGTTTGCGCGGGCTCCGTGGCTGCTGTGCGCTCCGTGCGCTCCGCGGCTGCGGTTCCGGTGCCGTGCGCTGCGGCGGCGGTACCTGTCGTAACTGGGGAGCCTGGTAGTTCCGCGGCCGCGGTGCGTGTCCTCACTTAAACTGTGAGGACTGTACTCAGGCCAGTAAACTAACCTGATCTTCATTCACTACTGCCACCAGGGCCACTGCCCCTCTTGGGTTGCTTCCAACTCATCCTGAAAAGGGAACAAACACATGTTCAGTGTTTTCAGTGTATTCAGACAAATCATTCAACTTAAAAAAGAAAACATGATGTCATCATCACTACTTGCGATGCAATAGTCAAATAGAAGCACTGTCAATAAAAAGGTAAACATGTTGCATGTATTATTTGTGAAATGTGGCGTTGTTTGTAGTTTAGTGTGTTTCCGCGTTTTCACGGCAGGGATGGCGTCTGCTGAGACGCTGGTTCCGCGGCTGCTGTGCGTTTGGCGCTGCGGCGGCGGTACGTGTCGTGATTGCGCTGACTGTGTGCCCCGCCGCGCGGCTTAAGTGAGGACCGACACGCGCCGGGCCGAGGTGGGATCTCGGTGCCGTGTGCTGTGGCTGCGGTACGTGTGGCAACTGAGGAGCCTGGTGGTTCAGCGGCTGCGGTGCGCGTCGCGCCGTTGTGCGGATATGGAGGGTGCGCCTGTGCGCTGCGCCACGCCGCGCGGCTTAAGTGAAGACCGACACGCGCCGGGCCGAGGCGGGGCCGGGCGCACCGCACTTTTTTTATGAAGTTAATGTTGAGAATGTATCTTGAATGTATCTCGGTTTGCGCGGGCTCCGTGGCTGCTGTGCGCTCCGTGCGCTCCGCGGCTGCGGTTCCGGTGCCGTGCGCTGCGGCGGCGGTACCTGTCATAACTGGGGAGCCTGGTAGTTCCGCGGCCGCGGTGCGTGTCCTCACTTAAACTGTGAGGACTGTACTCAGGCCAGTAAACTAACCTGATCTTCATTCACTACTGCCACCAGGGCCACTGCCCCTCTTGGGTTGCTTCCAACTCATCCTGAAAAGGGAACAAACACATGTTCAGTGTTTTCAGTGTATTCAGACAAATCATTCAATTTAAAAAAGAAAACATGATGTCATCATCACTACTTGCGATGCAATAGTCAAATAGAAGCACTGTCAATAAAAAGGTAAACATGTTGCATGTATTATTTGTGAAATGTGGCGTTGTTTGTAGTTTAGTGTGTTTCCGCGTTTTCACGGCAGGGATGGCGTCTGCTGAGACGCTGATTCCGCGGCTGCTGTGCGTTTGGCGCTGCGGTGGCGGTACGTGTCGTGTTTGCGCTGACTGTGTGCCCCGCCGCGCGGCTTAAGTGAGGACCGACACGCGCCGGGCCGAGGTGGGATCTCGGTGCCGTGTGCTGTGGCTGCGGTACGTGTCGCAACTGAGGAGCCTGGTGGTTCAGCGGCAGCGGTGCGCCGGAGTGTGGATATGGAGTGGCTCGGGAACAAACACATGTTCAGTGTTTTCAGTGTATTCAGACAAATCATTCAACTTAAAAAAGAAAACATGATGTCATCATCACTACTTGCGATGCAATAGTCAAATAGAAGCACTGTCAATAAAAAGGTAAACATGTTGCATGTATTATTTGTGAAATGTGGCGTTGTTTGTAGTTTAGTGTGTTTCCGCGTTTTCACGGCAGGGATGGCGTCTGCTGAGACGCTGGTTCCGCGGCTGCTGTGCGTTTGGCGCTGCGGCGGCGGTACGTGTCGTGATTGCGCTGACTGTGTGCCCCGCCGCGCGGCTTAAGTGAGGACCGACACGCGCCGGGCCGAGGTGGGATCTCGGTGCCGTGTGCTGTGGCTGCGGTACGTGTGGCAACTGAGGAGCCTGGTGGTTCAGCGGCTGCGGTGCGCGTCGCGCCGTTGTGCGGATATGGAGGGTGCGCCTGTGCGCTGCGCCACGCCGCGCGGCTTAAGTGAAGACCGACACGCGCCGGGCCGAGGCGGGGCCGGGCGCACCGCACTTTTTTTATGAAGTTAATGTTGAGAATGTATCTTGAATGTATCTCGGTTTGCGCGGGCTCCGTGGCTGCTGTGCGCTCCGTGCGCTCCGCGGCTGCGGTTCCGGTGCCGTGCGCTGCGGCGGCGGTACCTGTCGTAACTGGGGAGCCTGGTAGTTCCGCGGCCGCGGTGCGTGTCCTCACTTAAACTGTGAGGACTGTACTCAGGCCAGTAAACTAACCTGATCTTCATTCACTACTGCCACCAGGGCCACTGCCCCTCTTGGGTTGCTTCCAACTCATCCTGAAAAGGGAACAAACACATGTTCAGTGTTTTCAGTGTATTCAGACAAATCATTCAACTTAAAAAAGAAAACATGATGTCATCATCACTACTTGCGATGCAATAGTCAAATAGAAGCACTGTCAATAAAAAGGTAAACATGTTGCATGTATTATTTGTGAAATGTGGCGTTGTTTGTAGTTTAGTGTGTTTCCGCGTTTTCACGGCAGGGATGGCGTCTGCTGAGACGCTGATTCCGCGGCTGCTGTGCGTTTGGCGCTGCGGTGGCGGTACGTGTCGTGTTTGCGCTGACTGTGTGCCCCGCCGCGCGGCTTAAGTGAGGACCGACACGCGCCGGGCCGAGGTGGGATCTCGGTGCCGTGTGCTGTGGCTGCGGTACGTGTCGCAACTGAGGAGCCTGGTGGTTCAGCGGCAGCGGTGCGCCGGAGTGTGGATATGGAGTGGCTCGGGAACAAACACATGTTCAGTGTTTTCAGTGTATTCAGACAAATCATTCAACTTAAAAAAGAAAACATGATGTCATCATCACTACTTGCGATGCAATAGTCAAATAGAAGCACTGTCAATAAAAAGGTAAACATGTTGCATGTATTATTTGTGAAATGTGGCGTTGTTTGTAGTTTAGTGTGTTTCCGCGTTTTCACGGCAGGGATGGCGTCTGCTGAGACGCTGGTTCCGCGGCTGCTGTGCGTTTGGCGCTGCGGCGGCGGTACGTGTCGTGTTTGCGCTGACTGTGTGCCCCGCCGCGCGGCTTAAGTGAGGACCGACACGCGCCGGGCCGAGGTGGGATCTCGGTGCCGTGTGCTGTGGCTGCGGTACGTGTGGCAACTGAGGAGCCTGGTGGTTCAGCGGCTGCGGTGCGCGTCGCGCCGTTGTGCGGATATGGAGGGTGCGCCTGTGCGCTGCGCCACGCCGCGCGGCTTAAGTGAAGACCGACACGCGCCGGGCCGAGGCGGGGCCGGGCGCACCGCACTTTTTTTATGAAGTTAATGTTGAGAATGTATCTTGAATGTATCTCGGTTTGCGCGGGCTCCGTGGCTGCTGTGCGCTCCGTGCGCTCCGCGGCTGCGGTTCCGGTGCCGTGCGCTGCGGCGGCGGTACCTGTCGTAACTGGGGAGCCTTGTGGTTCCGCGGCCGCGGTGCGTGTCCTCACTTAAACTGTGAGGACTGTACTCAGGCCAGTAAACTAACCTGATCTTCATTCACTACTGCCACCAGGGCCACTGCCCCTCTTGGGTTGCTTCCAACTCATCCTGAAAAGGGAACAAACACATGTTCAGTGTTTTCAGTGTATTCAGACAAATCATTCAACTTAAAAAAGAAAACATGATGTCATCATCACTACTTGCGATGCAATAGTCAAATAGAAGCACTGTCAATAAAAAGGTAAACATGTTGCATGTATTATTTGTGAAATGTGGCGTTGTTTGTAGTTTAGTGTGTTTCCGCGTTTTCACGGCAGGGATGGCGTCTGCTGAGACGCTGGTTCCGCGGCTGCTGTGCGTTTGGCGCTGCGGCGGCGGTACGTGTCGTGTTTGCGCTGACTGTGTGCCCCGCCGCGCGGCTTAAGTGAGGACCGACACGCGCCGGGCCGAGGTGGGATCTCGGTGCCGTGTGCTGTGGCTGCGGTACGTGTGGCAACTGAGGAGCCTGGTGGTTCAGCGGCTGCGGTGCGCGTCGCGCCGTTGTGCGGATATGGAGGGTGCGCCTGTGCGCTGCGCCACGCCGCGCGGCTTAAGTGAAGACCGACACGCGCCGGGCCGAGGCGGGGCCGGGCGCACCGCACTTTTTTTATGAAGTTAATGTTGAGAATGTATCTTGAATGTATCTCGGTTTGCGCGGGCTCCGTGGCTGCTGTGCGCTCCGTGCGCTCCGCGGCTGCGGTTCCGGTGCCGTGCGCTGCGGCGGCGGTACCTGTCGTAACTGGGGAGCCTGGTAGTTCCGCGGCCGCGGTGCGTGTCCTCACTTAAACTGTGAGGACTGTACTCAGGCCAGTAAACTAACCTGATCTTCATTCACTACTGCCACCAGGGCCACTGCCCCTCTTGGGTTGCTTCCAACTCATCCTGAAAAGGGAACAAACACATGTTCAGTGTTTTCAGTGTATTCAGACAAATCATTCAACTTAAAAAAGAAAACATGATGTCATCATCACTACTTGCGATGCAATAGTCAAATAGAAGCACTGTCAATAAAAAGGTAAACATGTTGCATGTATTATTTGTGAAATGTGGCGTTGTTTGTAGTTTAGTGTGTTTCCGCGTTTTCACGGCAGGGATGGCGTCTGCTGAGACGCTGATTCCGCGGCTGCTGTGCGTTTGGCGCTGCGGTGGCGGTACGTGTCGTGTTTGCGCTGACTGTGTGCCCCGCCGCGCGGCTTAAGTGAGGACCGACACGCGCCGGGCCGAGGTGGGATCTCGGTGCCGTGTGCTGTGGCTGCGGTACGTGTCGCAACTGAGGAGCCTGGTGGTTCAGCGGCAGCGGTGCGCCGGAGTGTGGATATGGAGTGGCTCGGGAACAAACACATGTTCAGTGTTTTCAGTGTATTCAGACAAATCATTCAACTTAAAAAAGAAAACATGATGTCATCATCACTACTTGCGATGCAATAGTCAAATAGAAGCACTGTCAATAAAAAGGTAAACATGTTGCATGTATTATTTGTGAAATGTGGCGTTGTTTGTAGTTTAGTGTGTTTCCGCGTTTTCACGGCAGGGATGGCGTCTGCTGAGACGCTGGTTCCGCGGCTGCTGTGCGTTTGGCGCTGCGGCGGCGGTACGTGTCGTGTTTGCGCTGACTGTGTGCCCCGCCGCGCGGCTTAAGTGAGGACCGACACGCGCCGGGCCGAGGTGGGATCTCGGTGCCGTGTGCTGTGGCTGCGGTACGTGTGGCAACTGAGGAGCCTGGTGGTTCAGCGGCTGCGGTGCGCGTCGCGCCGTTGTGCGGATATGGAGGGTGCGCCTGTGCGCTGCGCCACGCCGCGCGGCTTAAGTGAAGACCGACACGCGCCGGGCCGAGGCGGGGCCGGGCGCACCGCACTTTTTTTATGAAGTTAATGTTGAGAATGTATCTTGAATGTATCTCGGTTTGCGCGGGCTCCGTGGCTGCTGTGCGCTCTGTGCGCTCCGCGGCTGCGGTTCCGGTGCCGTGCGCTGCGGCGGCGGTACCTGTCGTAACTGGGGAGCCTTGTGGTTCCGCGGCCGCGGTGCGTGTCCTCACTTAAACTGTGAGGACTGTACTCATGAGTTTATTTGTCAATGTGTGCCGTGATTTCATAGCGCTGTCCACGGTGCTGAAATGAGCCTCGGTGTCGGCAGCGTCACAGGGTGACCTCATTTTATATTTCCAGATTGTGGCTATGTTTGCACTGAGTGTGTTTCTTTAATTTCAACAATGTAGCCATAATGGTCTCCAACAACGGTGAACAAAACAAACGCCACAGAAGCTGCAGTGCAAACTCCACCCACCTATAGCTGCAGAGGAAAAACTACATGTCTACTATAAACTGCTTTCTATATTCCTTCCTTGTTGGATTTAAACACACATCTGCCAATTTATTAGGTACACATTTTCTGTTTATGAACACACTGATTGAAGGAGCCAATCACATGGCAGTAAGTCATTGCATTTAGGCAGGTAGACATGATCAGGACGCCCAAATCAAGTTCAAACAGACTATCAGCATTAGGAAGAAAGGTGATTCAAGGAGCTTTTAATGTGGCATGGTTACTGGTAGTATTTTTACAAACTGCTTGCACAACCACGGTGTGACAAACAGAAAATATACAGTGATGCCATGTTGAGGTCAACGATCAGCAGAAAGGCCATGCTAAGAAAGCAAAAGGAACTCAAATCAGCGCAACCAAAGTGTGCAGAACACCATCTGAAGGCACAACACATTGAACCTTGCCGAAAAATGACTGCCTCCGACGGGAACGCGCATCGGTTAAGAGGTAGTGAGCGTAGGTCTACTGGTAGATATAATACTGTATACAGGGTACACCCTATAAGTCGTTGTTTGAAGGAGCGATACTGACCAAATTCATTGTACATGCACCTGTTTTCCTCGACTGCTAATGCTGAAAAGATAGAGAATGTAAGCCCTAACAATCCAGAGTTACAGGGTGCAGTCACTTCTCGGCAGGCCCTGCCGAAATGTGACAGCACCCTGTAACTCTTTATTGCAAGAAGCAATATTGACCAAATTCACTGTACATGCACCTGGTTTCCTCTACTTTCCTCTCCTCTACTGATTCTTCCAATTAGCCACTCACAGTGTGACTCCTGGCTGCTGAGTTAGTTAGCACCAGTTAGTTACTAGAAACCCAAGCCTTTTTAGATGATTTATATTAATAAATACACCATTAAATAATGACTTAAGTGTCATTAATTATTTAAATTAATAAATAGCCTTTTCAATAATTACTTACATCACATTGGTTTTCTTAGGTTACAAAATACTGACCTGGGTTTTTTTCGTCATCACTTAATAACAACAATAATAATAATAATAAGAATAATATTCAGTGGAGCTCCACTTCAGGTTTTACTTGATACTCATTCCAAACTAAATGTTTATTTAAATATTAGTTTAAATGTCATATGATAAAAAAAAAGTGTTAAAGTTTGAGTGTACACTTACAATTAAGTGTTAAGTGTGTTTGTTTCTGTTTGGTTGTGATGAGTTTCTGTTGTACTCACACCAGCAAACCGAATCCAGTTCAGTCCGTCCATGAATACCAGTCCGGGTTTTGTAGCAGGTTTGCGTTGATGCTGCAAACAGAGAGTGAGACACAAACAGGTGACTGTGATCGTTTCATTAAAGACAAGAGATGAGAAGAAGACTGATGTCAGTGAAGAAACAAGGAAACAAAGTAACGTCAAACTTACGTCTGTGATCTGTCCCTCTGGTGCGGCTGTCAACACAGGAGTTTAAATATTGGCACAATGGTCAGCCAATCATGTGTGAAAGCTTGAAATGTTTGGGGCGGGGCTTATTATTGAAAACATGTGCGCTGTGACTGAGGAGCCTGGTGGTTCAGTGGCTGCGGTGCACGTTGAGCCGGAGTGTGGATATGGAGTGTGCGCCTGTGTGCCGCGCCACGCCGCGCGGCTTAAGTGAAGACCGACACGCGCCGGGCTGAGGTGGGATCCTGGCGGGGCCGGGCGCACCGCACTTCCTTGTATCTAAAGAAAAAAAGAAAAGAATGCATTTGAAATTGTATTGTAGCTTGAGTATGCACATGAGTTCATTTGTCAATGTGTGCCGTGATTTCATAGCGCTGTCCACGGTGATGAAATGAGCCTCGGTGTCGGCAGCGTCACGGGGCCACCTCATTTTATATTTCCAGATTGTGGCTATGTTTGCACTGAGTGTGTTTCTTTCATTTCAACAATGTAGCCATAATGGTCTCTGGTTTTATGAAGTTAATGTTGAGAATGTATCTTGTCTGCGGGGAATGAGTTACTTCAACTTTAACCATTTAGGAAACCAATTAAGTTTATTAACTCAAACAATTTAAGCATACAAAAGTATTTGATTTGAGTACAAGTAACTCAAGTATTTGTTGTTAAAGTAACTTGGGTAAAGTGCATTGTACTAATTCCATTCAGTTAATGAAAACTACTAAGTATGTGACACTTATGTGAAACGGATTTATCTGAACTGAAATGATCTTCTTTATACAAATGTTAATACTTAAGTTGAATTGACTCTTTTCTTTCTACTAAATCAAATTATTACATTCTACTTCTGACAACTTCAAATGGAGAGCGTAGATCAGTGTGTGAGCCATTACAACCTGATTGTGAGGACCAGAGACACATGGTGAGTTTCAAAGGGAACTCCTGCAGGAACCTGATCTTCATTCACTACTGCCACCAGGGCCACTGCCCCTCTTGGGTTGCTTCCAACTCATCCTGAAAAGGGAACAAACACATGTGCAGTGTTTTCAGTGTATTCAGACAAATCATTCAACTTAAAAAAGAAAACATGATGTCATCATCACTACTTGCGATGCAATAGTCAAATAGAAGCACTGTCAATAAAAAGGTAAACATGTTGCATGTATTATTTGTGAAATGTGGCGTTGTTTGTAGTTTAGTGTGTTTCCGCGTTTTCACGGCAGGGATGGCGTCTGCTGAGACGCTGGTTCCGCGGCTGCTGTGCGTTTGGCGCTGCGGCGGCGGTGCGTGTCCTCACTTAAACTGTGAGGACTGTACTCATGAGTTTATTTGTCAATGTGTGCCGTGATTTCATAGCGCTGTCCACGGTGCTGAAATGAGCCTCGGTGTCGGCAGCGTCACAGGGTGACCTCATTTTATATTTCCAGATTGTGGCTATGTTTGCACTGAGTGTGTTTCTTTAATTTCAACAATGTAGCCATAATGGTCTCCAACAACGGTGAACAAAACAAACGCCACAGAAGCTGCAGTGCAAACTCCACCCACCTATAGCTGCAGAGGAAAAACTACATGTCTACTATAAACTGCTTTCTATATTCCTTCCTTGTTGGATTTAAACACACATCTGCCAATTTATTAGGTACACATTTTCTGTTTATGAACACACTGATTGAAGGAGCCAATCACATGGCAGTAAGTCATTGCATTTAGGCAGGTAGACATGATCAGGACGCCCAAATCAAGTTCAAACAGACTATCAGCATTAGGAAGAAAGGTGATTCAAGGAGCTTTTAATGTGGCATGGTTACTGGTAGTATTTTTACAAACTGCTTGCACAACCACGGTGTGACAAACAGAAAATATACAGTGATGCCATGTTGAGGTCAACGATCAGCAGAAAGGCCATGCTAAGAAAGCAAAAGGAACTCAAATCAGCGCAACCAAAGTGTGCAGAACACCATCTGAAGGCACAACACATAGAACCTTGCCGAAAAATGACTGCCTCCGACGGGAACGCGCATCGGTTAAGAGGTAGTGAGCGTAGGTCTACTGGTAGATATAATACTGTATACAGGGTACACCCTATAAGTCGTTGTTTGAAGGAGCGATACTGACCAAATTCATTGTACATGCACCTGTTTTCCTCGACTGCTAATGCTGAAAAGATAGAGAATGTAAGCCCTAACAATCCAGAGTTACAGGGTGCAGTCACTTCTCGGCAGGCCCTGCCGAAATGTGACAGCACCCTGTAACTCTTTATTGCAAGAAGCAATATTGACCAAATTCACTGTACATGCACCTGGTTTCCTCTACTTTCCTCTCCTCTACTGATTCTTCCAATTAGCCACTCACAGTGTGACTCCTGGCTGCTGAGTTAGTTAGCACCAGTTAGTTACTAGAAACCCAAGCCTTTTTAGATGATTTATATTAATAAATACACCATTAAATAATGACTTCAGTGTCATTAATTATTTAAATTAATAAATAGCCTTTACAATAATTACTTACATCACATTGGTTTTCTTAGGTTACAAAATACTGACCTGGGTTTTTTTCGTCATCACTTAGTAACAACAATAATAATAATAATAAGAATAATATTCAGTGGAGCTCCACTTCAGGTTTTACTTGATACTCATTCCAAACTAAATGTTTATTTAAATATTAGTTTAAATGTCATATGATAAAAAAAAAGTGTTAAAGTTTGAGTGTACACTTACAATTAAGTGTTAAGTGTGTTTGTTTCTGTTTGGTTGTGATGAGTTTCTGTTGTACTCACACCAGCAAACCGAATCCAGTTCAGTCCGTCCATGAATACCAGTCCGGGTTTTGTAGCAGGTTTGCGTTGATGCTGCAAACAGAGAGTGAGACACAAACAGGTGACTGTGATCGTTTCATTAAAGACAAGAGATGAGAAGAAGACTGATGTCAGTGAAGAAACAAGGAAACAAAGTAACGTCAAACTTACGTCTGTGATCTGTCCCTCTGGTGCGGCTGTCAACACAGGAGTTTAAATATTGGCACAATGGTCAGCCAATCATGTGTGAAAGCTTGAAATGTTTGGGGCGGGGCTTATTATTGAAAACATGTGCGCTGTGACTGAGGAGCCTGGTGGTTCAGTGGCTGCGGTGCGCGTTGAGCCGGAGTGTGGATATGGAGTGTGCGCCTGTGTGCCGCGCCACGCCGCGCGGCTTAAGTGAAGACCGACACGCGCCGGGCTGAGGTGGGATCCTGGCGGGGCCGGGCGCACCGCACTTCCTTGTATCTAAAGAAAAAAAGAAAAGAATGCATTTGAAATTGTATTGTAGCTTGAGTATGCACATGAGTTCATTTGTCAATGTGTGCCGTGATTTCATAGCGCTGTCCACGGTGATGAAATGAGCCTCGGTGTCGGCAGCGTCACGGGGCCACCTCATTTTATATTTCCAGATTGTGGCTATGTTTGCACTGAGTGTGTTTCTTTCATTTCAACAATGTAGCCATAATGGTCTCTGGTTTTATGAAGTTAATGTTGAGAATGTATCTTGTCTGCGGGGAATGAGTTACTTCAACTTTAACCATTTAGGAAACCAATTAAGTTTATTAACTCAAACAATTTAAGCATACAAAAGTATTTGATTTGAGTACAAGTAACTCAAGTATTTGTTGTTAAAGTAACTTGGGTAAAGTGCATTGTACTAATTCCATTCAGTTAATGAAAACTACTAAGTATGTGACACTTATGTGAAACGGATTTATCTGAACTGAAATGATCTTCTTTATACAAATGTTAATACTTAAGGCGAATTGACTCTTTTCTTTCTACTAAATCAAATTATTACATTCTACTTCTGACAACTTCAAATGGAGAGCGTAGATCAGTGTGTGAGCCATTACAACCTGATTGTGAGGACCAGAGACACATGGTGAGTTTCAAAGGGAACTCCTGCAGGAACCTGATCTTCATTCACTACTGCCACCAGGGCCACTGCCCCTCTTGGGTTGCTTCCAACTCATCCTGAAAAGGGAACAAACACATGTTCAGTGTTTTCAGTGTATTCAGACAAATCATTCAACTTAAAAAAGAAAACATGATGTCATCATCACTACTTGCGATGCAATAGTCAAATAGAAGCACTGTCAATAAAAAGGTAAACATGTTGCATGTATTATTTGTGAAATGTGGCGTTGTTTGTAGTTTAGTGTGTTTCTGCGTTTTCACGGCAGGGATGGCGTCTGCTGAGACGCTGGTTCCGCGGCTGCTGTGCGTTTGGCGCTGCGGCGGCGGTACGTGTCGTGATTGCGCTGACTGTGTGCCCCGCCGCGCGGCTTAAGTGAGGACCGACACGCGCCGGGCCGAGGTGGGATCTCGGTGCCGTGTGCTGTGGCTGCGGTACGTGTGGCAACTGAGGAGCCTGGTGGTTCAGCGGCTGCGGTGCGCGTCGCGCCGTTGTGCGGATATGGAGGGTGCGCCTGTGCGCTGCGCCACGCCGCGCGGCTTAAGTGAAGACCGACACGCGCCGGGCCGAGGCGGGGCCGGGCGCACCGCACTTTTTTTATGAAGTTAATGTTGAGAATGTATCTTGAATGTATCTCGGTTTGCGCGGGCTCCGTGGCTGCTGTGCGCTCCGTGCGCTCCGCGGCTGCGGTTCCGGTGCCGTGCGCTGCGGCGGCGGTACCTGTCGTAACTGGGGAGCCTGGTAGTTCCGCGGCCGCGGTGCGTGTCCTCACTTAAACTGTGAGGACTGTACTCAGGCCAGTAAACTAACCTGATCTTCATTCACTACTGCCACCAGGGCCACTGCCCCTCTTGGGTTGCTTCCAACTCATCCTGAAAAGGGAACAAACACATGTTCAGTGTTTTCAGTGTATTCAGACAAATCATTCAACTTAAAAAAGAAAACATGATGTCATCATCACTACTTGCGATGCAATAGTCAAATAGAAGCACTGTCAATAAAAAGGTAAACATGTTGCATGTATTATTTGTGAAATGTGGCGTTGTTTGTAGTTTAGTGTGTTTCCGCGTTTTCACGGCAGGGATGGCGTCTGCTGAGACGCTGATTCCGCGGCTGCTGTGCGTTTGGCGCTGCGGTGGCGGTACGTGTCGTGTTTGCGCTGACTGTGTGCCCCGCCGCGCGGCTTAAGTGAGGACCGACACGCGCCGGGCCGAGGTGGGATCTCGGTGCCGTGTGCTGTGGCTGCGGTACGTGTCGCAACTGAGGAGCCTGGTGGTTCAGCGGCAGCGGTGCGCCGGAGTGTGGATATGGAGTGGCTCGGGAACAAACACATGTTCAGTGTTTTCAGTGTATTCAGACAAATCATTCAACTTAAAAAAGAAAACATGATGTCATCATCACTACTTGCGATGCAATAGTCAAATAGAAGCACTGTCAATAAAAAGGTAAACATGTTGCATGTATTATTTGTGAAATGTGGCGTTGTTTGTAGTTTAGTGTGTTTCCGCGTTTTCACGGCAGGGATGGCGTCTGCTGAGACGCTGGTTCCGCGGCTGCTGTGCGTTTGGCGCTGCGGCGGCGGTACGTGTCGTGTTTGCGCTGACTGTGTGCCCCGCCGCGCGGCTTAAGTGAGGACCGACACGCGCCGGGCCGAGGTGGGATCTCGGTGCCGTGTGCTGTGGCTGCGGTACGTGTGGCAACTGAGGAGCCTGGTGGTTCAGCGGCTGCGGTGCGCGTCGCGCCGTTGTGCGGATATGGAGGGTGCGCCTGTGCGCTGCGCCACGCCGCGCGGCTTAAGTGAAGACCGACACGCGCCGGGCCGAGGCGGGGCCGGGCGCACCGCACTTTTTTTATGAAGTTAATGTTGAGAATGTATCTTGAATGTATCTCGGTTTGCGCGGGCTCCGTGGCTGCTGTGCGCTCCGTGCGCTCCGCGGCTGCGGTTCCGGTGCCGTGCGCTGCGGCGGCGGTACCTGTCGTAACTGGGGAGCCTGGTAGTTCCGCGGCCGCGGTGCGTGTCCTCACTTAAACTGTGAGGACTGTACTCAGGCCAGTAAACTAACCTGATCTTCATTCACTACTGCCACCAGGGCCACTGCCCCTCTTGGGTTGCTTCCAACTCATCCTGAAAAGGGAACAAACACATGTTCAGTGTTTTCAGTGTATTCAGACAAATCATTCAACTTAAAAAAGAAAACATGATGTCATCATCACTACTTGCGATGCAATAGTCAAATAGAAGCACTGTCAATAAAAAGGTAAACATGTTGCATGTATTATTTGTGAAATGTGGCGTTGTTTGTAGTTTAGTGTGTTTCCGCGTTTTCACGGCAGGGATGGCGTCTGCTGAGACGCTGGTTCCGCGGCTGCTGTGCGTTTGGCGCTGCGGCGGCGGTACGTGTCGTGATTGCGCTGACTGTGTGCCCCGCCGCGCGGCTTAAGTGAGGACCGACACGCGCCGGGCCGAGGTGGGATCTCGGTGCCGTGTGCTGTGGCTGCGGTACGTGTGGCAACTGAGGAGCCTGGTGGTTCAGCGGCTGCGGTGCGCGTCGCGCCGTTGTGCGGATATGGAGGGTGCGCCTGTGCGCTGCGCCACGCCGCGCGGCTTAAGTGAAGACCGACACGCGCCGGGCCGAGGCGGGGCCGGGCGCACCGCACTTTTTTTATGAAGTTAATGTTGAGAATGTATCTTGAATGTATCTCGGTTTGCGCGGGCTCCGTGGCTGCTGTGCGCTCCGTGCGCTCCGCGGCTGCGGTTCCGGTGCCGTGCGCTGCGGCGGCGGTACCTGTCATAACTGGGGAGCCTGGTAGTTCCGCGGCCGCGGTGCGTGTCCTCACTTAAACTGTGAGGACTGTACTCAGGCCAGTAAACTAACCTGATCTTCATTCACTACTGCCACCAGGGCCACTGCCCCTCTTGGGTTGCTTCCAACTCATCCTGAAAAGGGAACAAACACATGTTCAGTGTTTTCAGTGTATTCAGACAAATCATTCAATTTAAAAAAGAAAACATGATGTCATCATCACTACTTGCGATGCAATAGTCAAATAGAAGCACTGTCAATAAAAAGGTAAACATGTTGCATGTATTATTTGTGAAATGTGGCGTTGTTTGTAGTTTAGTGTGTTTCCGCGTTTTCACGGCAGGGATGGCGTCTGCTGAGACGCTGATTCCGCGGCTGCTGTGCGTTTGGCGCTGCGGTGGCGGTACGTGTCGTGTTTGCGCTGACTGTGTGCCCCGCCGCGCGGCTTAAGTGAGGACCGACACGCGCCGGGCCGAGGTGGGATCTCGGTGCCGTGTGCTGTGGCTGCGGTACGTGTCGCAACTGAGGAGCCTGGTGGTTCAGCGGCAGCGGTGCGCCGGAGTGTGGATATGGAGTGGCTCGGGAACAAACACATGTTCAGTGTTTTCAGTGTATTCAGACAAATCATTCAACTTAAAAAAGAAAACATGATGTCATCATCACTACTTGCGATGCAATAGTCAAATAGAAGCACTGTCAATAAAAAGGTAAACATGTTGCATGTATTATTTGTGAAATGTGGCGTTGTTTGTAGTTTAGTGTGTTTCCGCGTTTTCACGGCAGGGATGGCGTCTGCTGAGACGCTGGTTCCGCGGCTGCTGTGCGTTTGGCGCTGCGGCGGCGGTACGTGTCGTGATTGCGCTGACTGTGTGCCCCGCCGCGCGGCTTAAGTGAGGACCGACACGCGCCGGGCCGAGGTGGGATCTCGGTGCCGTGTGCTGTGGCTGCGGTACGTGTGGCAACTGAGGAGCCTGGTGGTTCAGCGGCTGCGGTGCGCGTCGCGCCGTTGTGCGGATATGGAGGGTGCGCCTGTGCGCTGCGCCACGCCGCGCGGCTTAAGTGAAGACCGACACGCGCCGGGCCGAGGCGGGGCCGGGCGCACCGCACTTTTTTTATGAAGTTAATGTTGAGAATGTATCTTGAATGTATCTCGGTTTGCGCGGGCTCCGTGGCTGCTGTGCGCTCCGTGCGCTCCGCGGCTGCGGTTCCGGTGCCGTGCGCTGCGGCGGCGGTACCTGTCGTAACTGGGGAGCCTGGTAGTTCCGCGGCCGCGGTGCGTGTCCTCACTTAAACTGTGAGGACTGTACTCAGGCCAGTAAACTAACCTGATCTTCATTCACTACTGCCACCAGGGCCACTGCCCCTCTTGGGTTGCTTCCAACTCATCCTGAAAAGGGAACAAACACATGTTCAGTGTTTTCAGTGTATTCAGACAAATCATTCAACTTAAAAAAGAAAACATGATGTCATCATCACTACTTGCGATGCAATAGTCAAATAGAAGCACTGTCAATAAAAAGGTAAACATGTTGCATGTATTATTTGTGAAATGTGGCGTTGTTTGTAGTTTAGTGTGTTTCCGCGTTTTCACGGCAGGGATGGCGTCTGCTGAGACGCTGATTCCGCGGCTGCTGTGCGTTTGGCGCTGCGGTGGCGGTACGTGTCGTGTTTGCGCTGACTGTGTGCCCCGCCGCGCGGCTTAAGTGAGGACCGACACGCGCCGGGCCGAGGTGGGATCTCGGTGCCGTGTGCTGTGGCTGCGGTACGTGTCGCAACTGAGGAGCCTGGTGGTTCAGCGGCAGCGGTGCGCCGGAGTGTGGATATGGAGTGGCTCGGGAACAAACACATGTTCAGTGTTTTCAGTGTATTCAGACAAATCATTCAACTTAAAAAAGAAAACATGATGTCATCATCACTACTTGCGATGCAATAGTCAAATAGAAGCACTGTCAATAAAAAGGTAAACATGTTGCATGTATTATTTGTGAAATGTGGCGTTGTTTGTAGTTTAGTGTGTTTCCGCGTTTTCACGGCAGGGATGGCGTCTGCTGAGACGCTGGTTCCGCGGCTGCTGTGCGTTTGGCGCTGCGGCGGCGGTACGTGTCGTGTTTGCGCTGACTGTGTGCCCCGCCGCGCGGCTTAAGTGAGGACCGACACGCGCCGGGCCGAGGTGGGATCTCGGTGCCGTGTGCTGTGGCTGCGGTACGTGTGGCAACTGAGGAGCCTGGTGGTTCAGCGGCTGCGGTGCGCGTCGCGCCGTTGTGCGGATATGGAGGGTGCGCCTGTGCGCTGCGCCACGCCGCGCGGCTTAAGTGAAGACCGACACGCGCCGGGCCGAGGCGGGGCCGGGCGCACCGCACTTTTTTTATGAAGTTAATGTTGAGAATGTATCTTGAATGTATCTCGGTTTGCGCGGGCTCCGTGGCTGCTGTGCGCTCCGTGCGCTCCGCGGCTGCGGTTCCGGTGCCGTGCGCTGCGGCGGCGGTACCTGTCGTAACTGGGGAGCCTTGTGGTTCCGCGGCCGCGGTGCGTGTCCTCACTTAAACTGTGAGGACTGTACTCAGGCCAGTAAACTAACCTGATCTTCATTCACTACTGCCACCAGGGCCACTGCCCCTCTTGGGTTGCTTCCAACTCATCCTGAAAAGGGAACAAACACATGTTCAGTGTTTTCAGTGTATTCAGACAAATCATTCAACTTAAAAAAGAAAACATGATGTCATCATCACTACTTGCGATGCAATAGTCAAATAGAAGCACTGTCAATAAAAAGGTAAACATGTTGCATGTATTATTTGTGAAATGTGGCGTTGTTTGTAGTTTAGTGTGTTTCCGCGTTTTCACGGCAGGGATGGCGTCTGCTGAGACGCTGATTCCGCGGCTGCTGTGCGTTTGGCGCTGCGGTGGCGGTACGTGTCGTGTTTGCGCTGACTGTGTGCCCCGCCGCGCGGCTTAAGTGAGGACCGACACGCGCCGGGCCGAGGTGGGATCTCGGTGCCGTGTGCTGTGGCTGCGGTACGTGTCGCAACTGAGGAGCCTGGTGGTTCAGCGGCAGCGGTGCGCCGGAGTGTGGATATGGAGTGGCTCGGGAACAAACACATGTTCAGTGTTTTCAGTGTATTCAGACAAATCATTCAACTTAAAAAAGAAAACATGATGTCATCATCACTACTTGCGATGCAATAGTCAAATAGAAGCACTGTCAATAAAAAGGTAAACATGTTGCATGTATTATTTGTGAAATGTGGCGTTGTTTGTAGTTTAGTGTGTTTCCGCGTTTTCACGGCAGGGATGGCGTCTGCTGAGACGCTGGTTCCGCGGCTGCTGTGCGTTTGGCGCTGCGGCGGCGGTACGTGTCGTGATTGCGCTGACTGTGTGCCCCGCCGCGCGGCTTAAGTGAGGACCGACACGCGCCGGGCCGAGGTGGGATCTCGGTGCCGTGTGCTGTGGCTGCGGTACGTGTGGCAACTGAGGAGCCTGGTGGTTCAGCGGCTGCGGTGCGCGTCGCGCCGTTGTGCGGATATGGAGGGTGCGCCTGTGCGCTGCGCAACGCCGCGCGGCTTAAGTGAAGACCGACACGCGCCGGGCCGAGGCGGGGCCGGGCGCACCGCACTTTTTTTATGAAGTTAATGTTGAGAATGTATCTTGAATGTATCTCGGTTTGCGCGGGCTCCGTGGCTGCTGTGCGCTCCGTGCGCTCCGCGGCTGCGGTTCCGGTGCCGTGCGCTGCGGCGGCGGTACCTGTCGTAACTGGGGAGCCTGGTAGTTCCGCGGCCGCGGTGCGTGTCCTCACTTAAACTGTGAGGACTGTACTCAGGCCAGTAAACTAACCTGATCTTCATTCACTACTGCCACCAGGGCCACTGCCCCTCTTGGGTTGCTTCCAACTCATCCTGAAAAGGGAACAAACACATGTTCAGTGTTTTCAGTGTATTCAGACAAATCATTCAACTTAAAAAAGAAAACATGATGTCATCATCACTACTTGCGATGCAATAGTCAAATAGAAGCACTGTCAATAAAAAGGTAAACATGTTGCATGTATTATTTGTGAAATGTGGCGTTGTTTGTAGTTTAGTGTGTTTCCGCGTTTTCACGGCAGGGATGGCGTCTGCTGAGACGCTGATTCCGCGGCTGCTGTGCGTTTGGCGCTGCGGTGGCGGTACGTGTCGTGTTTGCGCTGACTGTGTGCCCCGCCGCGCGGCTTAAGTGAGGACCGACACGCGCCGGGCCGAGGTGGGATCTCGGTGCCGTGTGCTGTGGCTGCGGTACGTGTCGCAACTGAGGAGCCTGGTGGTTCAGCGGCAGCGGTGCGCCGGAGTGTGGATATGGAGTGGCTCGGGAACAAACACATGTTCAGTGTTTTCAGTGTATTCAGACAAATCATTCAACTTAAAAAAGAAAACATGATGTCATCATCACTACTTGCGATGCAATAGTCAAATAGAAGCACTGTCAATAAAAAGGTAAACATGTTGCATGTATTATTTGTGAAATGTGGCGTTGTTTGTAGTTTAGTGTGTTTCCGCGTTTTCACGGCAGGGATGGCGTCTGCTGAGACGCTGGTTCCGCGGCTGCTGTGCGTTTGGCGCTGCGGCGGCGGTACGTGTCGTGTTTGCGCTGACTGTGTGCCCCGCCGCGCGGCTTAAGTGAGGACCGACACGCGCCGGGCCGAGGTGGGATCTCGGTGCCGTGTGCTGTGGCTGCGGTACGTGTGGCAACTGAGGAGCCTGGTGGTTCAGCGGCTGCGGTGCGCGTCGCGCCGTTGTGCGGATATGGAGGGTGCGCCTGTGCGCTGCGCCACGCCGCGCGGCTTAAGTGAAGACCGACACGCGCCGGGCCGAGGCGGGGCCGGGCGCACCGCACTTTTTTTATGAAGTTAATGTTGAGAATGTATCTTGAATGTATCTCGGTTCGCGCGGGCTCCGTGGCTGCTGTGCGCTCCGTGCGCTCCGCGGCTGCGGTTCCGGTGCCGTGCGCTGCGGCGGCGGTACCTGTCGTAACTGGGGAGCCTTGTGGTTCCGCGGCCGCGGTGCGTGTCCTCACTTAAACTGTGAGGACTGTACTCAGGCCAGTAAACTAACCTGATCTTCATTCACTACTGCCACCAGGGCCACTGCCCCTCTTGGGTTGCTTCCAACTCATCCTGAAAAGGGAACAAACACATGTTCAGTGTTTTCAGTGTATTCAGACAAATCATTCAACTTAAAAAAGAAAACATGATGTCATCATCACTACTTGCGATGCAATAGTCAAATAGAAGCACTGTCAATAAAAAGGTAAACATGTTGCATGTATTATTTGTGAAATGTGGCGTTGTTTGTAGTTTAGTGTGTTTCCGCGTTTTCACGGCAGGGATGGCGTCTGCTGAGACGCTGATTCCGCGGCTGCTGTGCGTTTGGCGCTGCGGTGGCGGTACGTGTCGTGTTTGCGCTGACTGTGTGCCCCGCCGCGCGGCTTAAGTGAGGACCGACACGCGCCGGGCCGAGGTGGGATCTCGGTGCCGTGTGCTGTGGCTGCGGTACGTGTCGCAACTGAGGAGCCTGGTGGTTCAGCGGCAGCGGTGCGCCGGAGTGTGGATATGGAGTGGCTCGGGAACAAACACATGTTCAGTGTTTTCAGTGTATTCAGACAAATCATTCAACTTAAAAAAGAAAACATGATGTCATCATCACTACTTGCGATGCAATAGTCAAATAGAAGCACTGTCAATAAAAAGGTAAACATGTTGCATGTATTATTTGTGAAATGTGGCGTTGTTTGTAGTTTAGTGTGTTTCCGCGTTTTCACGGCAGGGATGGCGTCTGCTGAGACGCTGGTTCCGCGGCTGCTGTGCGTTTGGCGCTGCGGCGGCGGTACGTGTCGTGTTTGCGCTGACTGTGTGCCCCGCCGCGTGGCTTAAGTGAGGACCGACACGCGCCGGGCCGAGGTGGGATCTCGGTGCCGTGTGCTGTGGCTGCGGTACATGTGGCAACTGAGGAGCCTGGTGGTTCAGCGGCTGCGGTGCGCGTCGCGCCGTTGTGCGGATATGGAGGGTGCGCCTGTGCGCTGCGCCACGCCGCGCGGCTTAAGTGAAGACCGACACGCGCCGGGCCGAGGCGGGGCCGGGCGCACCGCACTTTTTTTATGAAGTTAATGTTGAGAATGTATCTTGAATGTATCTGGGTTTGCGCGGGCTCCGAGGCTGCTGTGCGCTCCGTGCGCTCCGCGGCTGCGGTTCCGGTGCCGTGCGCTGCGGCGGCGGTACCTGTCGTAACTGGGGAGCCTTGTGGTTCCGCGGCCGCGGTGCGTGTCCTCACTTAAACTGTGAGGACTGTACTCATGAGTTTATTTGTCAATGTGTGCCGTGATTTCATAGCGCTGTCCACGGTGCTGAAATGAGCCTCGGTGTCGGCAGCGTCACAGGGTGACCTCATTTTATATTTCCAGATTGTGGCTATGTTTGCACTGAGTGTGTTTCTTTAATTTCAACAATGTAGCCATAATGGTCTCCAACAACGGTGAACAAAACAAACGCCACAGAAGCTGCAGTGCAAACTCCACCCACCTATAGCTGCAGAGGAAAAACTACATGTCTACTATAAACTGCTTTCTATATTCCTTCCTTGTTGGATTTAAACACACATCTGCCAATTTATTAGGTACACATTTTCTGTTTATGAACACACTGATTGAAGGAGCCAATCACATGGCAGTAAGTCATTGCATTTAGGCAGGTAGACATGATCAGGACGCCCAAATCAAGTTCAAACAGACTATCAGCATTAGGAAGAAAGGTGATTCAAGGAGCTTTTAATGTGGCATGGTTACTGGTAGTATTTTTACAAACTGCTTGCACAACCACGGTGTGACAAACAGAAAATATCCAGTGATGCCATGTTGAGGTCAACGATCAGCAGAAAGGCCATGCTAAGAAAGCAAAAGGAACTCAAATCAGCGCAACCAAAGTGTGCAGAACACCATCTGAAGGCACAACACATTGAACCTTGCCGAAAAATGACTGCCTCCGACGGGAACGCGCATCGGTTAAGAGGTAGTGAGCGTAGGTCTACTGGTAGATATAATACTGTATACAGGGTACACCCTATAAGTCGTTGTTTGAAGGAGCGATACTGACCAAATTCATTGTACATGCACCTGTTTTCCTCGACTGCTAATGCTGAAAAGATAGAGAATGTAAGCCCTAACAATCCAGAGTTACAGGGTGCAGTCACTTCTCGGCAGGCCCTGCCGAAATGTGACAGCACCCTGTAACTCTTTATTGCAAGAAGCAATATTGACCAAATTCACTGTACATGCACCTGGTTTCCTCTACTTTCCTCTCCTCTACTGATTCTTCCAATTAGCCACTCACAGTGTGACTCCTGGCTGCTGAGTTAGTTAGCACCAGTTAGTTACTAGAAACCCAAGCCTTTTTAGATGATTTATATTAATAAATACACCATTAAATAATGACTTAAGTGTCATTAATTATTTAAATTAATAAATAGCCTTTTCAATAATTACTTACATCACATTGGTTTTCTTAGGTTACAAAATACTGACCTGGGTTTTTTTCGTCATCACTTAGTAACAACAATAATAATAATAATAAGAATAATATTCAGTGGAGCTCCACTTCAGGTTTTACTTGATACTCATTCCAAACTAAATGTTTATTTAAATATTAGTTTAAATGTCATATGATAAAAAAAAAGTGTTAAAGTTTGAGTGTACACTTACAATTAAGTGTTAAGTGTGTTTGTTTCTGTTTGGTTGTGATGAGTTTCTGTTGTACTCACACCAGCAAACCGAATCCAGTTCAGTCCGTCCATGAATACCAGTCCGGGTTTTGTAGCAGGTTTGCGTTGATGCTGCAAACAGAGAGTGAGACACAAACAGGTGACTGTGATCGTTTCATTAAAGACAAGAGATGAGAAGAAGACTGATGTCAGTGAAGAAACAAGGAAACAAAGTAACGTCAAACTTACGTCTGTGATCTGTCCCTCTGGTGCGGCTGTCAACACAGGAGTTTAAATATTGGCACAATGGTCAGCCAATCATGTGTGAAAGCTTGAAATGTTTGGGGCGGGGCTTATTATTGAAAACATGTGCGCTGTGACTGAGGAGCCTGGTGGTTCAGTGGCTGCGGTGCGCGTTGAGCCGGAGTGTGGATATGGAGTGTGCGCCTGTGTGCCGCGCCACGCCGCGCGGCTTAAGTGAAGACCGACACGCGCCGGGCTGAGGTGGGATCCTGGCGGGGCCGGGCGCACCGCACTTCCTTGTATCTAAAGAAAAAAAGAAAAGAATGCATTTGAAATTGTATTGTAGCTTGAGTATGCACATGAGTTCATTTGTCAATGTGTGCCGTGATTTCATAGCGCTGTCCACGGTGATGAAATGAGCCTCGGTGTCGGCAGCGTCACGGGGCCACCTCATTTTATATTTCCAGATTGTGGCTATGTTTGCACTGAGTGTGTTTCTTTCATTTCAACAATGTAGCCATAATGGTCTCTGGTTTTATGAAGTTAATGTTGAGAATGTATCTTGTCTGCGGGGAATGAGTTACTTCAACTTTAACCATTTAGGAAACCAATTAAGTTTATTAACTCAAACAATTTAAGCATACAAAAGTATTTGATTTGAGTACAAGTAACTCAAGTATTTGTTGTTAAAGTAACTTGGGTAAAGTGCATTGTACTAATTCCATTCAGTTAATGAAAACTACTAAGTATGTGACACTTATGTGAAACGGATTTATCTGAACTGAAATGATCTTCTTTATACAAATGTTAATACTTAAGGCGAATTGACTCTTTTCTTTCTACTAAATCAAATTATTACATTCTACTTCTGACAACTTCAAATGGAGAGCGTAGATCAGTGTGTGAGCCATTACAACCTGATTGTGAGGACCAGAGACACATGGTGAGTTTCAAAGGGAACTCCTGCAGGAACCTGATCTTCATTCACTACTGCCACCAGGGCCACTGCCCCTCTTGGGTTGCTTCCAACTCATCCTGAAAAGGGAACAAACACATGTTCAGTGTTTTCAGTGTATTCAGACAAATCATTCAACTTAAAAAAGAAAACATGATGTCATCATCACTACTTGCGATGCAATAGTCAAATAGAAGCACTGTCAATAAAAAGGTAAACATGTTGCATGTATTATTTGTGAAATGTGGCGTTGTTTGTAGTTTAGTGTGTTTCCGCGTTTTCACGGCAGGGATGGCGTCTGCTGAGACGCTGATTCCGCGGCTGCTGTGCGTTTGGCGCTGCGGTGGCGGTACGTGTCGTGTTTGCGCTGACTGTGTGCCCCGCCGCGCGGCTTAAGTGAGGACCGACACGCGCCGGGCCGAGGTGGGATCTCGGTGCCGTGTGCTGTGGCTGCGGTACGTGTCGCAACTGAGGAGCCTGGTGGTTCAGCGGCAGCGGTGCGCCGGAGTGTGGATATGGAGTGGCTCGGGAACAAACACATGTTCAGTGTTTTCAGTGTATTCAGACAAATCATTCAACTTAAAAAAGAAAACATGATGTCATCATCACTACTTGCGATGCAATAGTCAAATAGAAGCACTGTCAATAAAAAGGTAAACATGTTGCATGTATTATTTGTGAAATGTGGCGTTGTTTGTAGTTTAGTGTGTTTCCGCGTTTTCACGGCAGGGATGGCGTCTGCTGAGACGCTGGTTCCGCGGCTGCTGTGCGTTTGGCGCTGCGGCGGCGGTACGTGTCGTGATTGCGCTGACTGTGTGCCCCGCCGCGCGGCTTAAGTGAGGACCGACACGCGCCGGGCCGAGGTGGGATCTCGGTGCCGTGTGCTGTGGCTGCGGTACGTGTGGCAACTGAGGAGCCTGGTGGTTCAGCGGCTGCGGTGCGCGTCGCGCCGTTGTGCGGATATGGAGGGTGCGCCTGTGCGCTGCGCCACGCCGCGCGGCTTAAGTGAAGACCGACACGCGCCGGGCCGAGGCGGGGCCGGGCGCACCGCACTTTTTTTATGAAGTTAATGTTGAGAATGTATCTTGAATGTATCTCGGTTTGCGCGGGCTCCGTGGCTGCTGTGCGCTCCGTGCGCTCCGCGGCTGCGGTTCCGGTGCCGTGCGCTGCGGCGGCGGTACCTGTCGTAACTGGGGAGCCTGGTAGTTCCGCGGCCGCGGTGCGTGTCCTCACTTAAACTGTGAGGACTGTACTCAGGCCAGTAAACTAACCTGATCTTCATTCACTACTGCCACCAGGGCCACTGCCCCTCTTGGGTTGCTTCCAACTCATCCTGAAAAGGGAACAAACACATGTTCAGTGTTTTCAGTGTATTCAGACAAATCATTCAACTTAAAAAAGAAAACATGATGTCATCATCACTACTTGCGATGCAATAGTCAAATAGAAGCACTGTCAATAAAAAGGTAAACATGTTGCATGTATTATTTGTGAAATGTGGCGTTGTTTGTAGTTTAGTGTGTTTCCGCGTTTTCACGGCAGGGATGGCGTCTGCTGAGACGCTGATTCCGCGGCTGCTGTGCGTTTGGCGCTGCGGTGGCGGTACGTGTCGTGTTTGCGCTGACTGTGTGCCCCGCCGCGCGGCTTAAGTGAGGACCGACACGCGCCGGGCCGAGGTGGGATCTCGGTGCCGTGTGCTGTGGCTGCGGTACGTGTCGCAACTGAGGAGCCTGGTGGTTCAGCGGCAGCGGTGCGCCGGAGTGTGGATATGGAGTGGCTCGGGAACAAACACATGTTCAGTGTTTTCAGTGTATTCAGACAAATCATTCAACTTAAAAAAGAAAACATGATGTCATCATCACTACTTGCGATGCAATAGTCAAATAGAAGCACTGTCAATAAAAAGGTAAACATGTTGCATGTATTATTTGTGAAATGTGGCGTTGTTTGTAGTTTAGTGTGTTTCCGCGTTTTCACGGCAGGGATGGCGTCTGCTGAGACGCTGGTTCCGCGGCTGCTGTGCGTTTGGCGCTGCGGCGGCGGTACGTGTCGTGATTGCGCTGACTGTGTGCCCCGCCGCGCGGCTTAAGTGAGGACCGACACGCGCCGGGCCGAGGTGGGATCTCGGTGCCGTGTGCTGTGGCTGCGGTACGTGTGGCAACTGAGGAGCCTGGTGGTTCAGCGGCTGCGGTGCGCGTCGCGCCGTTGTGCGGATATGGAGGGTGCGCCTGTGCGCTGCGCCACGCCGCGCGGCTTAAGTGAAGACCGACACGCGCCGGGCCGAGG
Source organism: Solea solea (assembly GCF_958295425.1). Classification (NCBI taxonomy): domain Eukaryota; kingdom Metazoa; phylum Chordata; class Actinopteri; order Pleuronectiformes; family Soleidae; genus Solea; species Solea solea. The sequence continues at coordinate 301,842 of NW_026704016.1, read as the reverse complement.
CGGGGCCGGGCGCACCGCACTTTTTTTATGAAGTTAATGTTGAGAATGTATCTTGAATGTATCTCGGTTTGCGCGGGCTCCGTGGCTGCTGTGCGCTCCGTGCGCTCCGCGGCTGCGGTTCCGGTGCCGTGCGCTGCGGCGGCGGTACCTGTCATAACTGGGGAGCCTGGTAGTTCCGCGGCCGCGGTGCGTGTCCTCACTTAAACTGTGAGGACTGTACTCATGAGTTTATTTGTCAATGTGTGCCGTGATTTCATAGCGCTGTCCACGGTGCTGAAATGAGCCTCGGTGTCGGCAGCGTCACAGGGTGACCTCATTTTATATTTCCAGATTGTGGCTATGTTTGCACTGAGTGTGTTTCTTTAATTTCAACAATGTAGCCATAATGGTCTCCAACAACGGTGAACAAAACAAACGCCACAGAAGCTGCATTGCAAACTCCACCCACCTATAGCTGCAGAGGAAAAACTACATGTCTACTAAAAACTGCTTTCTATATTCCTTCCTGGTTGGATTTAAACACACATCTGCCTATTTATTAGGTACACATTTTCTGTTTATGAACACACTGATTGAAGGAGCCAATCACATGGCAGTAAGTCATTGCATTTAGGCAGGTAGACATGATCAGGACGCCCAAATCAAGTTCAAACAGACTATCAGCATTAGGAAGAAAGGTGATTCGAGGAGCTTTTAATGTGGCATGGTTACTGGTAGTATTTTTACAAACTGCTTGCACAACCACGGTGTGACAAACAGAAAATATCCAGTGATGCCATGTTGAGGTCAAAGATCAGCAGAAAGGCCATGCTAAGAAAGCAAAAGGAACTCAAATCAGCGCAACCAAAGTGTGCAGAACACCATCTGAAGGCACAACACATTGAACCTTGCCGAAAAATGACTGCCTCCGACGGGAACGCGCATCGGTTAAGAGGTAGTGAGCGTAGGTCTACTGGTAGATATAATACTGTATACAGGGTAAACCCTATAAGTCGTTGTTTGAAGGAGCGATACTGACCAAATTCATTGTACATGCACCTGTTTTCCTCGACTGCTAATGTTGAAAAGATAGAGAATGTAAGCCCTAACAATCCAGAGTTACAGGGTGCAGTCACTTCTCGGCAGGCCCTGCCGAGAAGTGACTGCACCCTGTAACTCTTTATTGCAAGAAGCAATATTGACCAAATTCACTGTACATGCACCTGGTTTCCTCTACTTTCCTCTCCTCTACTGATTCTTCCAATTAGCCACTCACAGTGTGACTCCTGGCTGCTGAGTTAGTTAGCACCAGTTAGTTACTAGAAACCCAAGCCTTTTTAGATGATTTATATTAATAAATACACCATTAAATAATGTCTTAAGTGTCATTAATTATTTAAATTAATAAATAGCCTTTTCAATAATTACTTACATCACATTGGTTTTCTTAGGTTACAAAATACTGACCTGGGTTTTTTTCGTCATCACTTAGTAACAACAAGAATAATAATAATAATAATAATAATAAGAATAATATTCAGTGGAGCTCCACTTCAGGTTTTACTTGATACTCATTCCAAACTAAATGTTTATTCAAATATTAGTTTAAATGTCATATGATTAAAAAAAAGTGTTAAAGTTTGAGTGTACACTTACAATTAAGTGTTAAGTGTGTTTGTTTCTGTTTGGTTGTGATGAGTTTCTGTTGTACTCACACCAGCAAACCGAATCCAGTTCAGTCCGTCCATGAATACCAGTCCGGGTTTTGTAGCAGGTTTGCGTTGATGCTGCAAACAGAGTGAGACACAAACAGGTGACTGTGATCGTTTCATTAAAGACAAGAGATGAGAAGAAGACTGATGT